>NC_056737.1:647946277-648073777 GCF_019279795.1 Protopterus annectens
ATATGTGCTACCATACACACAGGTAGAGCTTTGCTAAGATGTGTTACAGTATTTTGAAGCCATAAAATCATTTCAGCACTTCCACCCTTCCGAGGTAGCAATTAGTCCACTGCTAAGGACAATACAACAAGGATTCCTAGTCCTTGTTTTCATCTCTGGCTGCAATCAGAACTGTAAGATACAATATTTATTGCCTAAATAAAGTAATTTAATTTCAAACTATTTTTCAAAGTTAGCTGGACTGAGATTAACCTCTTCTCTTCCACCATCCTCTGCTACAATATATTAACTTCAACAGTTACAATACAGTCTGACATATACAAGTGTATTTCTTTTTCTATCCAGCAGGACACATAATTGGTATATTTTTAACACAAGCAGCTTTACAAATACATTTTTGAACATAAGAATCTGTACCAATCAGTTTGATATACAAATGACATGCAATTCTTGTAACTCCAGCTAGCTATGCTGGCATATATTACACATCCACTGCCCTACTTCTCCTGGCATAGCTGGCAATACCTCACATCATCACAGATGCAACTAAATATTAGTGTCTTTGACTGTTATTTGACAGAGGAGCTTGTGTGTGAAACAGCAACCTAAAGTAAAGAGACATTATTTTGGGGGTTAGGGGATTAAGAGTCATTCAGGCAGATGAGAAAGGGAAGATGTTGATAACGGTTGAAGATGCTGAAGTAGCAGGCTGGCTGAGAAAGTGTGATTGTGGATGGATTAATGTTGCATACCTCTCAATCTTTTAGCACAACAAATCTGGACAATTCCAAAAATAATCAGGAGACAAAGGCCTAAAAATAGGGACAGACATTAAATATTGTTCTTATAAACTTTGAACTTTACTAAAATAATATGATTCATGTTAGCGTGCATTTTTGAGGGATATAAAGTCTAAAACTCAAATCTATGTCATTATTTAGTGACTTCAATCCTCAGTTATTCGCAAGAAAACCACAAATTTTATATAAAACACAACAAAAATATGAAGTAAAAATCAGGACAGTTGAGAGGTAGGTGTGAGAGAATTAGTGCATTGTAGCAGTACAGCCTCTGCAAGTCCACAAAATGTTAATATCAGCCCTGGTTCATTCTGAAAGAATGTAAATCTCAAGTTACTAGTTAACAGTCATTAATATATATCATATCACTTCTGACATACTCTATTTTTAATACAGCCTGAAAAAAAAATAACAAGTAAAAACAGACCTGCACACATATTTAAAATATACATGAGGCCTGGCTGCTTAGGTTTTGTTAACTTGTCACTGCAGTTAATAGCTCACAGTGAACTGTTTGCCTCAAGGTAATACCACATTAATGGATGCCCTAGAAAGCAATGGTGAGTCAGAAATTCATGTCCAAGTAAAACTCTATTAAGTGGAGACTTTCATGAGTTATCAAATGTCATCAACAGAAAGGAAACAGAGCTGATTTCAGTTTTCTTGTTATCAGTTCTTATTCAAAAAATATGCTGATACCGGAAGAGTTAACATTTCCTTTCAACTATTAAAAGAATCATGAGTCACATTAATACAAAAGCAGAGGAGCAGCAAAAAACCTCAGCTAGTCTTTTTTTGTACAGCAGTATTCAGGACGTAAAGTAAAACAAGAGAAAGCCTCAGAGCAAGGAAGTAGTATACTTGGGGAGCGGGTTTGGGTTAAATGTCATTGTATTAGTCTATTGGCTGTTGGTGGTGGCATTTATGGAAAATTCTGTAAGAACAGGCAATACATTATCTTAGTCTTGCCATACGTTGAGGAGGTTGGTTTTGTAGGGCATCAAGGAAACTGGAGTATGAGTTCTGTAATGTGAAAAACATCAACTAAAGCAATCCATGAAAATGTAGGAAATTATTTACCTAATTAAATTTTTGATCCATAAAGATAATATAATAGACTTGCAAGCAGAGAGGTCCAAAATATGCTATTTAATATGATCAAGAAAAAGAAATGAAAAAAAAAACAGTGGTTTAGCTCTAAAAGAAACTACAAATTTAAATGACTACCAACTACAAATACAGAAGTAGGAAACCTAAAAAAGTATGTATTCCAAAATGTAATGGTTATAGACAGAGATGGAAACTTTGGCTAGAGTGTTTAATGACTATAGAATCTGAAAGGTTATGTCAAACACAGAATGTCTAACAGAAAGAAAATGTGGTTCTTTCATGGAACACTGAAACAAAAATTAAAAGTGTTACATTACAGAAAATGAAAGAAAAATAAAATGCAGTAAAAACAAACAAGTAGCAGCCCTAGGGCATAGTGAGATTAAGCTCTGACTGAGACTCAGACATCCTAGATTTGATTATTGGCCCAGCAGCTGCAGAAGCTAGTGAGGGGTGGGATAGCAGTGGCAAGGCAATGCCTGCTTGCCTTGCTGGAGGGAGGGGTACATATAGCTAGGGTACATATGCCATAGGTTCATAGGTTCATAGGTGTGTACCAGGCTAATCACCCTGGAGCCTTTACAAGCCTAGCCCATAGAAGTGCCCTGGCATGGTGCTGCCCGACGTTAGTTCCCAGTGCCTCTATCAAGTAGAGCCACTGGAGTGATCCTGGGGTGAATTTTCTATTACCCATCCACTCATCAAGATTTCTCTTGAAGAGGGGCAGTAAGGTGCTCTGTTCGACATGTATGGGAAGTCTATTCCAGAGCATGGGCAGTCTCTGGGTGAGGAACCTTTCCCCCCAGCATGTTCTGTTGATTGTGGTAATGAGGTTGAGGTCTCTGGAGTGTGTGGTGTGGAGGGATTGGGATTTCTTTAGATTTCTAACAGAGCTGGATCAGACATAGCTTTGTAAGTCAAACAGCGATTGCCTCTAAGTTGACAAGATAAGAGAGTGAATAGCTGGAGTCTTTTGAGTCTGTCCATGTAGGACGTGTTTAATGCCTAGGATCCTCTTCATGAGATACTTCTGTGGCCTCTCCAGCTGTTGAAGGGTCTAGTGAGGTACATGCCAAATGGGGCATTATACTCGATGATTGGTCTAATGAGAGAAGATAGAGAAAAATGATGACCTCTTTCTTCTTGGATGCAAAACCACTGGTAATGAGATGTGCCACATAGAAGGACTTTCTGACCACAGTGGCATGTGGTGGTTGAACGAGAGGTTGCTGTCAACCTGCTTCCCCAGATCTCTTATAATGCATTCAGTGTTAAGTGAGCTCCCAGTAATGTGGCAATTAGTGGGAACTGAGTTTTTACCAAAGGGGATGATGACATATTTTTGGCATTGAGCTTAAGGCCATGGTTTTGACACCAGTCATTGGTGTCAGTGAAGCCTTTCTGCAGGATGTCTGCATCACTTGGGGAGTTAATAATGGTTCCCAGCTTGCAGTCATCTGTGAACTAGGTCAGCCAATGTCCCTTTGTGTTGGTCTGGACTTCTGAGAAGTAGATACTGAACAGGCGAGGACCCAGGACCGATCCCTGTGGAACTCCACTCGTGACTGGTCAGCAGTTTGACTTGGAGTTCGCTACTTTCACACTGTGCATTCTAGCTGTGAGCCACTTTGCAACCCACCTAGTGATATAGGGGTTGATGCCTAGTTTGGTGAGTTTATCAATAATTCCCAAGTGAAGAATGGTATCAAAGGCCTTGGCCAGATCAAGCTAGGCTGTATGCATTGCCTTATCTTCATCCATAGCCCTGGTGACTGTCTCAAAGAAGTCAATCAGGTTGAGCAGGCATGATCTCCCTTTCACAATGCCAAACTGCGTGGGGTCCAGAGTTTGAAGATTTACTATATCTTTGTTAATCAGGTCCCTGATGATGCGCTCCATAACTTTACATATCAGACTCGTCAGACTAATAGGGCGATAATTCCCAGGGTCTTTGGTCACTCCCCCTTTATGGAGAGGGATGACTGGTAGCAGTACAACATTTGGCAGGGACAAAGCCTGAGGTGAGGTTGTGACCTAACAGATCACACAGATGTGGTGCCAGTTCACTTTATAGTTCATGTAGAACACAGCCAGGGATATTATTGGGTCCTATGGAAGCTGTATTCTTGGCCTTGGACACAATGCAGTTTTAACCTGAGCTGCAGTAATGCCGGGTACCTGGCATTCTTCCAGTATTGTGATTGGTCCTTTGGAGGGGGGGGGCTAAAGTTGGCACTGAATATGTTGGCCAGTATGCTGGCAATATCTGTTGGCTCAGTATAGGAGGTACCATTCTGGAATAGCTCCAATCAAATCTGGGTATTGCCGTGGAGATTCTTGATATAACTATAGAAGGCTTTGTGATTGTTTTTAGTGTCTGCTGCAATTCTGCCTTCATAGCTAGCTTTAGAGGATTTGATGAGGGATCTCAACCTTTTGTTGAGGCTAATAAGGGAGTTTTTCCAGTCTTGGGACTTCACTTTTTTCTGCAACAGTTTCTTCCTTCTGTTGTAGAGTTTATTAATTGTAGAGGACCACCAGATTGGCTTCCTTTTTTTGGAGGAGAGCTTCTTGGTTCTGCTGGATATGGCTAGTTCCATGCATTTATGTACATTGTTTGTACAGTGCACTGATGTATGATTCAGCAGTCATGCAGCTATTTTCCATTGGCATGGGTGCCATAAAGTTAGCCACCTCTATTTTTTGGAGTCCAAAGTCAACTTTGGAGACATTTTTCAAGGTGGTTAACTTTGTGGGGGGTGTGATGTGGATTTTCATGGTGATTAGTTTATGGTCAGATCGGACCAGGGAGGGATTGACTATTGGTGTACAGCAATGGTCACCCATGTTAGTAATAACCAGGTCAAGGATGTTGCTTCCTCTAGTGGGGGTCAGAATGAGCTGGTCTAGGGCATTGGAACTGATGAATTCCAGGAAGTGTTCAACCAGTGTATTGGTGCTTGAGTAGTTTCCCCAGTTGACGGAGGGGTAGTTGATATCTCCTAGTATGAGAGTGTTGGGTTGGACCTTGACAGATTCCAGGATGCTTAGGAACATGGAGTCAGAGTCTAGGGACATGGCTGGGGACCTATAGCAGGTTATGACCTAGATTGCCATGTTACCCAATGTTAGTTGTACCTGAAGTATCTCAGATGTGTTACGCTGGGCTACTAGTCTGGAGGTGTGCATATCCTTTATGAATATGGAGACACCGACCCCTTTGGAGCTTCGGTCCATGTTTCAGGGCCGAAAGGTATGGAATGAGTTTTAGCCTGGTAGCACAAGGGTGCTTTCTGCTGCTTTAAACCAGGTCTCCGTTACAGCACAAATGTCGATGTTCTCCATTTGCAGGAGTGCTTCGAGTGAATGCATCTTGAGATTTAGACATTTAGCATTGAGCAGCATGACCCTCAGATTGCATTTATTTATAACTGTTATGGTGGTAATTTGGTCTTTGGAACACCACCTAAGAAAAGCACTATAGGGGTGGTAAGAGACTTAGCTAGTACCTGGAAACCCAGGGGTGACAGATGCAGGCCATCTCTGGCAAAGCACCGAGGTCTGTCAGTCATGTCATCCCAAGCAGACAAATACTGAATCTCCTTAGAAATGACACCAGAAACTTAACCAATTGTTGAAGTCAATCATTTTTGTTTGTACTGCGGTATCATTCTGGGTGATGGTAGGATACTGCTCAGGGCTAGTGTCACACCTGCCTGGGCCACATAATCCAAGAGCTCCACCATGTTTCTTTTCATGTAGTCCTGGGAGATGCATCTCAGGGCATTCACACCCACATGGACAATGACAGAGTCATACTTGTACTTGTGGAGTGACCTGAGTGCGTATGTTATGTGTCGGATTCTGGCACCTGATAGACAGCTGACTGTTACTTTCTCCTTATTCAACCTAGTGAGTGGGACATCTGTGTGCCTCATTATTGAGTCACCTATGATTAGTGTATTGGGTAAGGTATTTAGCCTTAGGGGCTTAGGTTGAGAAGCATACTGTTGAGGTGAGCTATGTGTCCTGTGGTTTCTACTGTGTTGTGGTGTTCGAGTGCATTTCTGTCTTGGAGGTCTCTGCTGTTTGGGTAAATTTCTTTTGAGAGCCTCCGCAAAGGTAGGTGTGTGGTTTGTGGTTTTATGTGAGAGCTGTGACAGTGGGTGTTCTGGAGGGCTATGTGTTCCATGTGGTGTGGTGCAGGTGTTGACCTTCTCCTCTTGACCAGCTAGTCCAGTCTTGGCTGGAGAGTGCATAGCTTCCAATTTGGTGATATAAGTGCATCTTTCACAAGTCTGAGTGCTGGCAGGTAAGAGGAGAGGGTTGTCTGTGTACATGAGGCAGTTGCTACACTGCCTCAGAATGCCCAAGTGCACCAGATTAATAGGAGAAAGCACAGGGAACTGCCCTTTAATCATGCCAGGAGAGGTGGTCATAACTACTAAGTACTGGAGCTATTTTCATGAAAAATGACTAGTGCTGATGGCACTTAGGTGTGCTATAATAATTGCTACAAAAACCTGTTGAAGTGCAAAACAGTTAGGCTATTTGAAGTGCAAGAGAGAAAGAACTATCAAGATCTAAGGGGAAAACTGAACAGCAGACTTTCTGACACCAGTAAAAGTTTACCTCAGCTCAGCGGAGCTTAAACAAGCACAAACCTGTGCAAATGCGGGCTTTTAAACCAGAAAGGGATGGAAAAACTGCCCAAACGGCCAATAAACTACAATTTCTGGGCCAGAAACCACTCCTCTTGTGGTAGATAGGCTACCTAGTGTTTACCACTCCCACTGATAAGCTAGAAGGCTTCCCTCTAACACAGAAAGGCTTGGGGGGTGGCTCAGAAGGTTACAAACAGTCCTGGATACAGAAAATCTGTATCTGGACTAGACTAGTTGCAGAAAAGGTGGGAAACAAGCTTAGAACTTTTTTTTTGCAGAAAAAGCAGCTAAAACAGCAGTAAAAACAATTAAAATGCAGTGCAAGTTAGCACACTTGAGTGTGTAGCAATCTTAAATCAAATACAGTTTAAATAAATGCAATTAAATTAAAAAATGACTAAAAACAAGTGCAGAAAGCAGTAAATTAGGAAAAAAAAATCAAACTGGAGGCACTAAATAATGCCAGCAAACATATAAATAATTCAGTCAAGCAAAAATTAAGGCAGTGCATGCCATGCTACAGTTCTCAGTGGATACCAGTGATCACACAGAGATACTTGTGCGGAATGAAAGGGGTAGGACTTTTTGATGTGTTACAGCTGAATGACGCACTCATGCTAAGGCCTACTGCATGCTGACTTCTGCATCTGTCTTTAGGCATCCACACTGGGGATAATAGGTACTCCTGACAGATACCTAGATTACAGCTCTGTCATGATCTTCTATGACCCAGTGAGTGAGAAACTGGGCATACTGGAGGCAATTGGCCAGATGGCCAGCAGGTATAGGGGTAGGGCAAAAATAATATACAAAAAAGGAAGCACACAAGGCAAACAAATGTGACTTAGTGCACGTGGAATGTGGAGTGTCATAGGCAGGTGATGAGGGAAATGGTAAGGAAGAAGGAGATTAAAACTGCAGTTAGCCAAAGGCTATATAAATAAAAATAAATACATAAACATGATTAATGAATGCAGCTGGAATTTTCAGATAATGAATGTGAACAGTGTTAAAAGTCTTACCAATTGTTTAAAAATAGTACAACAGCTTAAGAAAATGTATGCAAACATTTATTTTCAAGATTCAGCATTTCTATTAGAAAGAGATGGAAAAAGAGCAGAACCTACACAAGGGAGAGGGTATGCAGGTGGAAATAAAGAACAGATGAATGCACATGGATAGGCATTTTTCTTAATGGATTTAGTTAACCAGCGGTTTTGCAATTGACCAGGTAGGAAAATGTATATAGATTTTAAGAAGGAAAACTCACATTTGTAATTTGAGTGTATACATATATATCTTAAATCTAAAATATATAGATATAATATATACACATACACACACACGTTTGTTTGTCTTTTTGGCTTTTTCCCGGTTAGGGGTCACCACAGCGGAACTCCGGTCCACTAATGATTGGCAGTAGATTTTTATGGTGCCGAGTTGCCAGCCCAATGTCCAACCTTCAACGAAGGCATGCCCATTCACACATCTTTCGAATGCCACTTGACCGTGGGGAGGACATGCAGACTACACACAGAAGGCACTCCAGCCAAGAATCGAACAAGAGAACCTCTTGCTGTGAGCCAACAACGCTACCGCTGCACCACCGCGGCTTATACATACACATTATGTAGATATATATATATATATATATATATATATATATATATATATATATATATATATGTGTGTGTGTGTGTGTGTATATGGGTCTACCTGATAACATAGAATCCCCAGAATGCCAAATCCCACTTCATCGAGACAAATGCATCGAAACTGCAGAAGAGCAAAACTCAATATCATCGAACCATACTTCCTCTAACTGAAGGGACTATTCCTCAGTAGCAACAGTAGTGAAGGGAACAAATATACTGTAAATGTAGAGTTCAGTTCACTGGGTGGCTCTGTGGTAGATGTGGCCATGGGTGTGTGCCATTTTCTACAATGTAGTGCGATCTTGCAGTTGGTATATTTAATTTGCAGAGGCGGGGAGGGCGCAGCTACCCTGCTAAAATGTAGAATGGGATAGTGTTGGTTTCTGGTGTTTTGGGGGGGTGGGTATGTTGTCGGTGAAGTTTGTGTAGTTTTTTGTTTTAGTCCAGGGGTGTGTTCATGAAAGTGTGGTTCAATGAAATGGAGTTTCACTCTTCTGCAGTTTTGATGCATTTATCTCGATGAAATTGAATTCGGCGTTCTAGGGATTTGATGTTATAAGGTAGACCTATATATATATATATATATATATATATATGGGTCTACGACTAATGACTGAAACGACGATTCCCCGACAGGATATTCACCGACGCGAGATGACCGACAGGTAAGTTTACCGACAGGGTTATTTGCCGACAGCGGAAAGACCGACAAGGGAATGTGCGATCGCGACCCGGTAAGTGTGCAATGGTGACGGAGTTAGGAGCGGTCAGGTAAGTGCTCGAGATTGTGGGATGTCGGGTTAGGCTGTGGGAAAGGTGAGTGTGTGTTTGTGTCGGAGGTATGGTTCGGGTAAGGTAAGTGTGTGTTAGTGAGGGACTGTAGTTTAGGGACGGGTTAAGTGAGTTAGGGTTAGGGTGCAGGTAGGTGATGTGTGCGTTAGTGTCGGAGCTTGGGCTAGGGGTGGGTTAAGTGAGTTAGGGTTAGGGTGCAGGTAGGTGATGTGTGCGTTAGTGTCGGAGCTTGGGCTAGGGGTGGGTTAAGTGAGTTAGGGTTAGGGTGCAGGTAGGTGATGTGTGCGTTAGTGTCGGAGCTTGGGCTAGGGGTGGGTTAAGTGAGTTAGGGTTAGGGTGCAGGTAGGTGAAGTGTGCGATAGTGTCGGACCTTAGGGTTAGGGTTTGGGTCAGGGCTAGTGTGTATGCTATGTAGTGTAGTGTGTTGTTTACTTTCCGTGTGTCGGTGTAATGATGTTCGGTGTTTTGCATTGTCGGGTTTGTGTGATGTCGGTTATTTGGCGTCGGTGAGTTTTGTGTCGGGGAATCGTCGTGTCGGTGTTTAGTAGTAGACCCATATATATATATATATATATATATATATATATATATATATGTGTGTGTGTGTGTGTGTATATGAGTCCACTTCTTTTTACTGAATTTACACTTCTCCAAATCGTACACTGATGACACAACTTCACCGAAACTCCATTAAACTGAAACCATGGACTCACAAACTTCTTTCCCTGAGAAATGAACCACCTGCCATTTTTCCCAGTGTAGTGCAATCTCGATGCTGGTATATTTAGTTAGGAAGGGTGTGGGGGCGAAGCTCCCACATGAGGAGTGGGGGGGGAAAGCCCCCCACTTGGGTGGATTTAATTTCTTTCCATTGACTTCTTTTCCCTGGTGGCCAAGTGGTTCATTTCCCAGGGAAAGAACTTCAGTAGTCCGTGGTTTTGATTTAATTGAGATTTTGTGAAGTCATGTCGTCAATTTACGATTCCTAAGAAGAAGTAGACCCATATGTGTGTGTGTGTGTGTGTGTGTGTGTGTGTGTGTGTGTGTGTGTGTATATATATCACACACACACACACATACATACACACACACATACACACAAACACACATAGACATACACATACATATACATACATACGCACATGGTTCACTAGAAGGAAGGGACAGAGAGACAAAAGCGCAAAGATTCAGGTATGGAACTATAGAGGGGTGGAATACAAATAGGAAGATAGTGCATGTGAACTAGGAAAGGGGCAGGGAAAAGAAATGGCAAATGAGATTTGACAAAGGATTAGGAATAGTGCAAGAGGTGTAGCAAAAAAAGGAAATAGGAAAGGAGAAAGAACAAAAAAACTGAGTAGGAGATCCATGAAGTTAAGAAAATAAGTGAAAAATGTAATAAGAATAAAAGAGAGGATATAAAGATAAATGTAGGCATAGCAGAAATTAATAAAGTTAGTTGTACACAGAGGCAAGGAGAAACAAACAAGTGAAGCCAGAGTGAAAAATGAACTAGCATATGAGCAAACAATAAGGATAAAAGTTTTTTTTTTTTTACATACGTAGCAGAGAGGACAAGGGGTGGGCGGCCACGGTGGTGCAGTGGTTAGCATTGCCGCCTCACAGCAAGAGGTTCTCCGGTTCGATCCCCGGCTGGGGTGCCTTCTGTGCGGAGTCTGCATGTCCTCCCTGTAGTCGCGTGGGTTTCCTCCGGGTGCTCCGGTTTCCTCCCACATCCCAAAGACATGCTGCAGGTGGATTGGACACTCTAAATTGGCCCTAGGTGTGCGTGTGAGTGTGCCTTCTGTGGAAGGTTGGGCACCGGGCTGGCAACTCAACACCGTAAAACTCCACTGCCAATCAATGTGCGGACAAGGTGATCCGCTGTGGCGACCCCTAACCGGGAAAAAGCCGAAAGATGAAGAAGAAGAAGAGCAGAGAGGACAAGGGGTGGGGTGTGAATTAATCAAAATAATCAAAATACAGGGAGTAAATTAGGCTATAGAACAGCTGATTCCTCAGTCTAAATAATAGAATGCTGAGCAAAACTGGAGGCACTAGATATGTAAAACATGAATGTTACTGATCCTGGGAAGATGGCACAAGAGTTTACCAAGCAGACAGGTAACAACAGCAGAGACCAGGCTAGATATCCCCTGAAGATCCTAAAAAAACTGGCCAGGGTACATAAGAAGTCTGTAGCAAAAATATTCAACAGATCACTGGTCAGTGGGGAAATACATGAGGACTAGAAAAAGGTAATAGTAGTACTCCTTCACAAAAGGGGTAGCAAGAACCATGAGAAATACAGACAACTAACCCTAATATTAACAATAGCGAAGGTCACCAGTAAAAATAGCTGGAACACATTTAACTTCTTGCTAGTAATGAATATAGTTATGCTGTTATGCTGTCATAAGCCATCAGTTTTCAGAGAAGGCTGGCTGTAACTGAAACATAACCAACTTCTTGCTAATAATGAACAAAATTATGCTGTCACAATGAGCTATGAGCACAATCTGATCCCATTCTATGTCAAGGTCATGATGGAAATTGACAGGAGAGGCCTGTCATAGAAGGTTTACTTCCACTCCAGGGAAGTATTTAATTCCATACTTCATTGGGAGTCACTCCATACTTCAGAGGGAGTTACTAAGTATGCTCCAAAGGCTAGTAACTAGGAAGGGAATGTTGAGATAAACTGAACGATAATCAGAAAAAAATGCAAAGGGCGGTAGTAAAATGGACACTGTCTGAAGAAAGGAGAGTGAGAAGTATTGCATCACGAGGATTGGTAATTGGAATGATTTTCTTCAATATACATGCCTTGAACATTTCAACCAGTAGAAGGGAAAAGACAGGCCTGTATGTGGACAGTATTAAAATGGGACCATAGCAGAGGATGAGGGAAAGCATCTAGGAAGGGACTTGAAAACCAAGCAAAATGGGTAGAAGGTTGAAAACTAAAATTAATTTGGGACACAATAATTCAGGGATGACTTATTCCTTTGAACAATGTAGAACTAATGCAGACTGATGGACAATCAGATGTAAAGTAAAAAAAGGCTATAGCTACACCCAACTCGGTGCTTAGATAAATTCTAAGTAAACAGTTTAGAGGGACAAGGAAGCCATTTTATTACTGTACAAACAATGATCAGCTCCTATGTGGAGTACTTGCTCATTTACTTAATTCTTTGTTGAATGGATTAATCCTATGAGTGCAATGGTCTACCTTCAGGGCAAACTCAAGGTAATATGCATACTGACTTTGGGTAACTTATCCAGGACACTGGGGAAACACCTGAGGTCTTTTAGTAAATGTCATGAGATGTTTAAGATCCACCTTAGTTATCACATCCAACATCAAAGACACCACACACCTCCAACACTTTTTTCCAAGATACCATTGCATTCATGATGCAAAACAAGGTTAAATAATAGGTTGCTAGACAGCCATCCTCTCTAAAGACCATCTTAACTTCAGTTTATTTGCGGAGTTCACCTTCACTGATGATCATGTTTCAGACTGCATAATGGCCAACATTTATGCGTTACTTTAACATTTCTTCCTCCTGCCAAATATGGTAGTCTAAACAGCTACCTTAACATCTTGTTAAAACACATAAAAAGGCTCTAAAACCCTGTGATCTTAAGAGACTACAATGTCAGTATTTTGGTCTGTACCATAATGACATATCTGGAACATTTGCAGACCTTGATATCTATCAGATGGTTATTGAATTCACCAAACAAAACTGGGATTCTGATAATCATATGCTGTTAGACCTTATAATCACTAAAACCCTTCATGTCTCCTATAACTTTCACTTACCTACATTTAGTGACCATAGTTTAGTTATTCAGTGATTACTGTTCAGTTGCATATTTATTGAATACAGTCTTCCAAAAATGCCTCTCTAGCTCAAATCCTTCAGACCATGATCTCAAACAAAATTATACCAACTAAAGATACACCTTCTATACTGCAGATTGGTCTGCCATATACCAAGCCAAAGCTCCTAACACAGCAGCTTTGTTAATCACAAACATTCTACATGACCTATAAGTGCCAGTACCCACTCACTACAAAAACTAAGATGATCCAAGAAGAACTCCTGGACAATGAAGAGAGTAAAAAACACTATAAACTAAACAATGAAGCCCGCTCTAAAATATTCAATACAAAGAAGTTCATATAATGTATTTATTTCCATTTATTAACTGGGATAGTTTGACTGGACAAAAATCTCTTTTCAGCAATTCCTGAGAGAAAAGCTCCAGAATACATGCAGTGGTTGACAAAAATATACATTTCAAAAAGTAAAATACCACAGTATAAAAGTAAACAACATACAGAAATTGAAAAAATACATTGCTAGAATAATTAGGGTAAAATGCATCAATGGTGATGGGATTATTTTGTAATTTCCAAAGATAATAAGTGAAGTCCATACTTCTCAGCTGTAAAGAGTAAATGACAATAATTTTATAAAGGATGTTAAATGCAAAACAATTAAGTGAGAATTTGACATGATACCAGTTGGCACGAGAGGTGAATGAAGAATATAAGGCAGTAGGTGAAAGAGAAAAAGTAGCAAGGATCGAAGGAGGTGATTGATAAAGTTAATGAAGGTATAATATTACTTCTTAACAGCAATATAAAAGTAAATACAATCATACCTCTCAACCTCTCAGCACAAGAAATCTGGACAAAGCCAGAAATAATGGAAGAACAAAGGCCCAAAAATAGGGACAGATTTTACATATTGCTCCTATAAGCTTAGAAAGTTGCTAGAATGACCGATTTTGCATAATTATATATTTTCTGAAGTATATGAAGTCTGAAACTCAAATGCTTGTCATTATTTTGTATTGTTTAGTAATTTCAGTCTGCAGTGATTTGCCAGAAAACCAGAAATGTTATGTGGAAGAGACCAAAAATAAGAGGTAAAAATCTGGACATTCTGCAAAAATCTGGACAACTGAGAGGTATGAATGCAATTAGATGCCATAAAGTTTACTTCTGTAACAAATAAGTTATACTGCTCAAGAAAGCTAGACACTTTTGGAAGGATATTGGTTTAGTTAGGACTCCCAGTCAACTCACTGTACTTAGTAACTTGGTCTGTACTTTCTGAAATAATTCCATCCTCAAACATGAATACCAGCTTCCTTTTAGACTCAACCAAGAATTTCTCTTCTATTAAAAATTTCTGCAAAAGAAATTTAAAAAAGGATACATCATCTTGCAAGGCACAGTGATGTCTACTTCTGCTTCATTAACCACTGTAAAATATTATCCGTCCTTTCCATAATATCTACAACATCCCCATTGTCCAATGCCTTTTTTCAAGACATCCAGAAAAAGATCACAACTCCCTAAGATGAGCTCCTACAAATCAAATGAGTTTCAGGCTGATCTCAAGTCTCCCAGGGTTGAGAAAAATCCTTGAAAATCTGATCAATATTCAAACCTATGAGTTCCTGCAAAAATACATTACCTCAATATATTCATGTGGACTTCGAACAGGACAAAGCACTTTAACGACACTCTGAACATTAATGAATGCTATTCTTAAAATAGGGATATAGGTCTGTTAACTGCACCTATAACAGCCTTCTAGTCAGCCTTCATAAAACAAAGCCAGTGATCTTCAGTTGCTACCCTTAACTTACATATTTATCTTCACAGTCCATCAAAGACCATTCAGACATTAAACTTGAAGTCATATCCAACTTTAAGATGTCTTGTACTCTGGCTGAACTAATTTCTGTCCTTTGAGTGCTTTATGGAATTTACCAGACCAAAAATTAACTCTCTTGTTCCCTTCGCTATTGGGTATGTAAAATCTCCCCTTTACTTCCTCTAAGTCAGAGCTGCTAAAAGTGAGTTCTGCTACAGGTAAACTTACACTTACCACTATGCAAGAACAGAAATACAGTCTTTCATCGCTTCACTATAAAACATTGGATCTGTATGTTGTCTTTAGCTGTTGTTATGAACACCATAGCTAAAAACAAAGTAATCCAGTGTTGCCATGAATACCAGTATAAAAAACTTTAATAAAACTCTTATTAAAACACCACAAGTAGCTACTTTAGTGAAAGTGTAATTTGTGGATGTTTTAGCAAGAGTTTAAAGTTTTTTTATATTGGTTTTCGTGTCACCAGATTACTTTGTTTTTAGTTACAGTGTTAATTTTTATAGTTTTATCTGGTTCATCATAGAAGTAACTTTATTTATTGATTTTCTCTTGTTATGAATGCCACTGAAAGGCTACCCAACAAGGAATACCCAGACTTGCTACCCTGCTTTTTATTCAGTTTGTTTAAACTGCAGCATTTTCCCTGCATAGCTAGTCTCAATCCAGTAATGCCCTAATTCTAAAGTATTTTCACAATAAACTACATTGTAACAATCACCCCTTATTAATATTGGATGCAGAAATTGAGGACACCATTCCAACATTTCTCAAATATCTCATGAATGGCAAACAGTTCTAAAATCAGTTATTAAGCTTGCTTACTGAATGTGCAAAATGCCACTATTTCCACAATCCTGACATCACCAAACCATTTTGAATACTCTGTTTCTCTAATAACCTAAATACAGTTTATTCTATATATCATTCTTGTCATAAAGTTGATAACTATGCCTTTACACTAATTACACTTCTTATACATATCACAACAGTCATTGTGCAGTCATAAGTCAAACTGAAATGGAGTGCTTATGAGCTAGTCTGTTCTTGTTATGTACACTTCAATATCATTTCTCTGTGTTTGCAATAGAGGACCACCTACTTAATTACATGTTTTTAAAAATATTATATTGTATTTCTGTCATGAATACATAAACATATAATGAAATTTTTACAAAAACGTCAAGGTCAACAAATTAAACTGGTAAACCAATACACCAGAGAGGCTTCACAATAGTTAAATGCTTTTATTGATAGAACAGCAGCACATCAACTTGTCAATTAAAACACAAATAAAATCCCTAAGCGCTTTCACCCATTCCTAGGGATGGGCATCATCAGAGTGAAAAGTAAGGTGCAAGTTAAACTTCTTATAAGTCTTTCCTTAAACACACCTACTTCCTAGAACCAATCAAAAAAATAAATCAATTAAATATTTAAATACAAAATTCAAAATGTGCTAAAAATTCACTAAGAACCTCCTAACAATATATCTAACACAATAATAATAATAATAATATACCTAATACAATACCCCACACACACTAGCTAATGAAAACAATTTTACTAAAAGTTTTTTTAACTGAGATGGATGCCTTTGTCAAAAGAGGGCTTGAAACCAAATATAATAAATTAACAAGGGACAGCAGAGATTACACTGAACATAGAGCTTATGCCCACTAAAGTTTACAAAAACAGATTCTCCAGAAGGGGTAATGTTGATGAGGGTACAATGATACAATTCAATATAGGCCAACAAATTATAGTGATGGGACAGACGATGGGATAGCAATTGAAAGGGACAACAATGAGCGTTTTTTAGAGCAGCAACCAGTGAGACACTCGGATCAGATACGGGCGTGAAATCAAGCCACACAGCAGCAGGACTATGGCGAGGGGAGATGGAGAGGGCAGATACAGTACACCAACCGGAGGTGGTCGCAAGGGAACAACAGATTTTAACGGATTTTAGTTTCCAAACGGTTTCCAATTTTGCCGATACCCTTGCGGTTCAGAGTGTGGATGGAACTGACACTCCCCACATGGAGTATTTGTCTATGATGGATTTGTTTTACAATAAGCTTAATTCACTGTATAAAAATGGCAATGAAGATAGGTTTGTGTATGACTTTTTTTGGGTGGATAAAGATTGTGATGTGGACACAGGTAATACAATAGGCAATGCTTTGAAGTTAAATTCAGTGGCAACACATGATGAAGGGGAAAAGATTGAATTTTCTTGTACACTAATTAAGGAAGGTAGTTCCTGTATATACAACTTTACAGATTTGGAACTAATGCCTGATTATTGTGCCCTGTTCAAAAAGGGCTTCTCCTTTGTTCCTGCCTTTAGATTTGAGATTGCAAACATTTTAATTAATTTTAAGTTACATACTAGGCAACTGAACCTCAAAATGTATTTTTCAAACAACCCTAGCCCTTTGATAGGCAATAGGTTTACACTAAAAAGATCAAGCACCTTTATTCCCTCTATAAACCCAGTAGTAGATGTCTTTGAACAGATGTGTGAGTCTTAAATAAGGAGGTTGGTTAAGAACACGAGAGGGATCAATGACAACTTGACCTCGGGGGAGAGATTTTGCCTTTGTGAGTTAATTTCTACTAACCTATATCGGGTGATGAAACCGGATAAAGGGGGAGAGGTTGTGATTATGACCAACACAGATTACTCTACTAGTATGTTAGAACTTTTGAATGCCACAACAACATATGCCAGGGTTTCTAGATATGATGTTGGCAGAGCCTACACAAGGACTGACTGGCAGTTGTATGAGTGGTTAATGGAGGGAGTGCTTAACAAGGATGAATATGATTACCTTAATGTGAGTTTGCCAACTATTCCCTCCATTTTTGGGATTCCCAAGATCCACAAAAATGTCAATAAACCACCCTTTCGCCCGATTGTTTCAGCTAAAGGTTTAAAAATAGAAGCAAGGCATCATTTGTGGATTTCCATTGTAAACACATTTTAAAGAAACTACCGCATGTTTTGAGGGACTCCTGGCACTGTCTTGACGTGATTAGGGAAACACCTCTAGATGGACAGTATGTGATGGTCACTATTGATGTGATAAACTTATTTTCTATTATACCCCATGAGTTGGGGCTCAAAATGTTTAACAACTGTATTCAGAAACATGGTGATTTCCACGCTGTAAAATGTAGGCTAATGGTTGAAATAACCAAAATGGTATTACTAAACAATTTTATTATGTTTGAAAGAGAACACTTCAAGCAGATTACTGGGGTGGCCATGGGCGCTAGGTGTGCACTCATTTATGCTAACCTGGTTTTAGCTGATTGGGAAGCACAGAGGGTGTTCACCTCTGCGCACATGCAAAAAGTTGTATTGTATTTGCGGTTTTTGGACGACATATTAATTTTTTGGAAGAGGTTCATGAGTTTATTAATTACTTAGGAACAACAACATCTTTTTTGAAATTCAGACATAAGATTCATGAAGAAAGATGTGACTTTTTAGATATATTTTTATATAAGGACAAAGAAAATGGTACTCTAAGGTCTAACATATATCATAAAAAGACATACTCTAATTCATTTTTACATTTCCAAAGTTGCCATCCATATTTTCAGAAAAGGAACATTATGAAGGGACAAATGGTAAGGTTGTCCAGACTCATCAGTGAGGATGAGCAATATCAGGATGAAGTGTCAAACGTGGTAGACATGTTGATTGAAAGAGGGTATCCCCAAGATATATTGACAAAGATAAGGGATGAAGTAGGTGAGAAAAGAAATACAGTGTTTAAGCCAATATTAAGAGGGGACTTAGTTAAGGACACAATAGATAACATAAACAAGACTACGAACGAAGTGGAAGGAGGTAATTGGAGGAGGGCCATGACTTTACCTTTCAATGATGCTGCTGGGAAGGTAAAGACTATTATCCACGACACGTGGCAAAGTGTTTTTACAAATGAAATGGCAACAATTTTAGGGACTACACCAAATTTCACATATAGTTGAGGTAAAAATCTGAAAGAGTTAATGGAGATGGATGTGAATTTTAATTTGTATAGGAAGTCTATGATGAGTAAATGTGGCCTGTGCAGCACATGCAAGTTTATTAACAACGGACCACATGTTGCAGTGCACAATTGTGGCAGAACCATCAGGTGTCCAGGGTTCTGCAACTGCAACACAAAGATGGTGGTATATATAGCTACATGCTTAAGCTGGCCCACATTTTATGTGGGGAAAACTATTAGGAAGTTAAGACTTAGAATTTTGGAGCTCACAAGAGATATAAGGAACAAAAAGACCATAAACGCTCTTTTTATGTATAGTCAGAAGTGTACTAACTTCAAGAAGTTTTTATTTTTTGTGGTGGATAGGATTCCACACAATGAGAAATGAGGAGATGGTAAGATCTTATTAGAGGCTAAAGAGTGTTTGTGGCAGCTCAGATTGGATGCATCAAGGCCACCAGGTATTAATGAGCACATTTCACTTGCCAGTATTTTAAAGTATAAGTCCTATTGTGTTTAACACATTGTACATATATTTTATGTAAACACATATTTTTTTAATGAACCAAGACATTACTATGTCCACTATGGTACGACAAAAAAACTTTTAGTAAAATTGTTTTCATTAGCTAGTGTGTGGGGGTATTGTATTAGGTATATTATTATTATTATTATTATTGTTGTGTTAGATATATTGTTAGGAGGTTCTTAGTGAATTTTTAGCAGTTTTTGAATTTTGTATTTAAATATTTAATTGAAATAATGTAGCAAGTAAGCAACGGATGAACCGGGCAGAAGCCAAACAGAGAAATGCAGCTGCTGTAGCAATGAGGCACAATCAGGCACAATCACTGATTCTTCCAGTAAACAAAATATTCCAAAAGGAAAATGCAGGCATCAAGGCAGGAAAAACACAGTCACAAAGTCCTCCAGTAATAAAAAACAATCCAGGATATTTATTGTAACAAAAGGTAAGCGCTTTCGCAGTTAAGCTTCATCAGACCAAATACAAAAAGCTAAAATGCACTCCATTTAAACACATAGTAATTAAGCATCACCCAATCATAAAAGTACATCAATTAAAATGCACATCAATTAAAGTGAAACAGTTAAAGCTGAAAGACCACATTTCCTGCAAATACTGTACAAGCAAAGAATGCAAAAAAATATAAAAAATATAAATAAAAATAAAAACATAAAACAATATATATGTATAATAAGTATAAATATATACATGTGTAAACACATATATATAAATAAATATATATATATATATATATATATATATATATATATATATATATATAAACATATACACTGCACTGTTAATGTTCTCATGTGCAACAGTAAAAAACAAATAAAAAAATAAATAACCACTACTATTTCCTATTTACTTCTGGAGTCTTCTTTTCTTTAATAAGGGCTTAATAGAAGCCCTCTCGTTCAGACCTCTCCCCCTATCTCCACAAAGGGTGATAATCCAACAAGTCTCCCTATGTTCTGTGTGTGTAATAATGTCACCTTCCCTAACACTGGGAGAAATGGTCTCAATGACCCTAAAATTAAATGTATGGGAGTCTCCCAGTCCCAAGACATGTTTAGAGAGTGCATTGTGTATGGAACCCCTTCTAATGTGGTAGATGTGCTCCCTCATCCTGTCACGCAGCACCCTGTTCGTCTTACCAACATAGAAGGAGCTGCAGGCAACGCACTCTGCTAAATAAACAACATGGGGAGTCATGCAATTGGCATGAGCATGAAAAGTGTATTCTCTACAGAGATCTGGATGATAAAAAGTATCAGATGTGTTAATAAAGGAACAAAAATTACAGTCACCACATGGTGTGGTAAAACCTGGGGTAGAAGCCATGGTACTTGAATCACTGTTATGGTAAAGTAGCCTCTTCAAATTTTTCCTGTTCTTAAATCGAAACCTAGGTTTATCACCTACGATCTTACCTATATTGTCATCTACCTGTAAAATAGGCCAGTGCAGTGCAAATAAACTTGTGATATCTCTATAATCACTAGTATAAAAAATAGGGATCCTAGTTTCACCTAAACCCACACTGGGTTCATTACCACTAATTGCACTTGCCTCACATACTGGTCCAAAATACGGACATGCTGTGGTAGACCTTAACTGATCTATGTTAGACCAGTGTCTATTACTCTCACCAAGGCTATACCCCCTGGCTAATAACTTCTTCTCTAAATTGCCCAACTCTTCCACAAAACCATCCATAGTGGGATTTAATCTGGAGGCCCTCATTCCTTGTCCTTTAATCATATTCCGAAAAATATAACCGGGGTGCATACTAGTCCTAAACAAAGAGGCATTCCTATGGCAGGTCTTACAATGGACACCAGTATTAATAGTATGATCATGTAATTTCTCAATATAGAGATCTAAAAACTCAATACGAGTAAATGACCAGTTAAATGTAAACTTCAAACAGCTGGTCAGACCATTCATGGTCTCATGAAAATCCACTAAGCTATCCAATGAGCCTCACCATAACAAAAACAAATCATCGACAAACGTTGATAGAATAGGACATGCTCCCTAAAGCCCTCAGTAGCAAACAAGGTGGTATTCTCCCAGTGTGCAAGAAACATATTGGCGTAGCTATTGGCACATGAAGTGCCCATAGCTACGCCATGCTTCTGTAAATATATTTCACCATCAAAAGTGAAGACATTATTTTCAAGGACAATCTCTAAAAAATAGCAAATAACATCGCACCTTCTTTGCTACTGAGGGCTTTAGGGAGCATGTCCTATTCTATCGACGTTTTGTCGATGATTTGTTTTTGTTATGGAGATGCTCATTGGATGGCTTAGTGGATTTTCATGAGACCACGAATGGTCTGACCAGCTGTTTGAAGTTTACATTTAACTGGTCATTTACTCGTATTGAGTTTTTAGATCTCTATATTGAGAAATTACATGTTCATACTATTAATACTGGTGTCCATTGTAAGACCTGCCATAGGAATGCCTTTTTGTTTAGGTCTAGTATGCACCCTGGTTATATTTTTCGGAATCTGATTAAAGGACAAGGAATGAGGGCCTCCAGATTAAATCCCACTATGGATAGTTTTGTGGTAGAGTTGGGCAATTTAGAGAAGCAGTTATTAGCCAGGGGGTATAGCCTTGGTGAGATTAATAGACACTGGTCTAATATAGATCAGTTAAGGTCTACCACAGCATGTCTGTATTTTGGACCAGTATGTGAGGCAAGTGCAATTAGTGGTAATGAACCCAGTCTGGGTTTAGGTGAAACTAGGATCCCTCTTTTTTATACTAGTGATTATAGAGATATCACAAGTTTATTTGCACTGCACTAGCCTATTTTATAGGTAGATGATGATATAGGTAAGATCGTAGGTGATAAACCTAGGTTTCGATTTAAGAACAGGAAAAATTTGAAGAGGCTACTTTACCATAACAGTGATTCAAGTACCATGGCTTCTACCCCTGGTTTTACCATGCCATGTGGTGACTGTAATTTGTGTTCCTTTATTAACACCTCTGATACATTTTGTCATCCAGATCTCTGTACAGAATACACTTTTCATGCTCATGCCAATTGCATGACTCCCCATGTTGTTTATTTAGCAAAGTGCATTGCTTGCAGCTCCTTCTACGTTGGTAAGATGAACAGGGTGCTGCGTGACAGGATGAGGGAGCACATCTACCACATTAGAAGGGGTTCCATACACAATGCACTCTCTAAACATGTCTTGGGACTGGGAGACTCCCATACATTTAATTTTAGGGTCATTGAGACCATTTCTCCCAGTGTTAGGGAAGGCGACATTATTACACACACAGAACATAGGGAGACTTGTTGGATTATCACCCTTCGTGCAGATAGGGGGAGAGGTCTGAATGAGAGGGCTTCTATTAAGCCCTTATTAAAGAAGAGAAGACTCCAGAAGTAAATAGGAAATAGTAGTGGTTATTTACTTTTTTTATTTGTTTTTTACTGTTGCACATGAGAACATTAACAGTGCAGTGTATATATTTATATATACATGTATATATATATATATATATATATATATATATATATATATTATATATATATATATATATGTGTTTACACATGTATATATTTATACTTATTATACATATATATTGTTTTATGTTTTTATTTTTATTTATATTTTTTATATTTTTTGCATTCTTTGCTTGTGCAGTATTTGCAGGAAATGTGGTCTTTCAGCTTTAACTGTTTCACTTTAATTGATGTGCATTTTAATTTATTTACTTTTATGATTGGGTGATGCTTAATTACTATGTGTTTAAATGGAGTGCATTTTAGCTTTTTGTATTTGGTCTGATGAAGCGTTACAATAAATATCTTGGATTGTTTTTTACTACTGGAGGACTTTGTGATTGTGTTTTTCCTGCCTTGATGCCTGCATTTTCCTTTTGGAGTATTTTGTTTACTGGAAGAATCAGTGATTGTGCCTGATTGTGCCTCATTGCTATAGCAGCTGCATTTCTCTGCTTGGCTTCTGCCTGGTTCATCCGTTGTTTACTTGCTACATTATTTCAGTTATTTATATATTTTTAGCAACGGAGTATTTATCCCTTGGTCTGCACTTTTTTGTTTTGTTTAAATATTTAATTGATTTATTTTTTTGATTGGTTCTAGGAAGTAGGTATGTTTAAGGAAAGACTTATAAGAAATTTAACTTGCACCTTACTTTTCACTCTGATGATGCCCAACACTAGGAATGGGTGAAAGCGCTTAGTGATTTTATTTGTGTTTTAATTGACAAGTTGCTGTGCTGCTGTTCTATCAGTAAAAGCGTTCAACTATCGTGGAGCCTCTCTGGTGTATTGGTTTACCAATATAATGAAATTTTGCTTGTGTTGATTTTGAGCTATGCCTAAGTTCCATTCTCAATCTGGACATTACCCACTCAAACAGGTGAGACTTCGGTTTAATGTCTTACCTGAAGGATGTGGCACAGCAGGAGTATAGCAAACTCCCCACCCCTAATAAACTGCACTTTACTGTTAGGAGTGGACCATAAATCCAATCACCTGTGGTGTAATGATGGAACCCAATAACTTTTGATCTTCACAACATGAAACACAAGTCTACTACCTGATAACTGTAATGCACACAGTAGTAAAGATTTCACGTGGGAAGTGACAAGATTTATACAGAGTATGGAGGGGCTAGACTAAAATGGGAGGTTGGAAGAACTAGGATTATTTCCATGGGAGAGTAGAAGAGACAAGGGAAACATGATCTACATCTTCAATGTGGATTCCGATGGAGTGGAATTCATGAAGAATAGGACAGGGGTGCCAAGAAGACACCCACTATAAACAGAGTGCAAACCTTTATCTTATTTTACAACAAATACTCCCTCCAAAGTTTTTGTGTGGGAGCACTTTTCTTTCTTTTTTTTTTTTTTTTGTTCAATGAATGTGGTTTGTCTGAATGTAAATTGTCAAAGTACTTTCGATGATGATTGAGGTTACACTTTTCCCCACTATTGTGTGACCTTGTAGTTGATAACTACAAATATAAGTTGGTGTGGAGCCCTACTGGAAAAAAAAAACAAAACTTTTTTTAAAATTACTGAAAATTGTTTTTGGTGATTTATTCAGATAAACATTCGGTGAATATGCATTCAATCTAGTAGCGACAGGAATACGTTTGTGCAATCCTGGAGGGAATTATGTTTCAGCTAAAATGGCAGAGTTTAGGAATGTGTTTCCTCACACAGATGGGACCTTATCCTTCTTTTTTATGCCATTGGTGAAAATGTGGCTTTTCACACAAATCCTTACATTTAGATTGAAAGTAAATTTGTGTCTAGTTTTGATACATTTCTAAATACTTATGACACATTAGATGTCCCTGTTCTTTTTATATGATGTACTGATAAAGCATTTTCTGTTTGGCTTGTATTTTATCATTACTGTGATCTTGAGCAGTTACTCTCTCATTATTGTATACATGCAGAACATCTGTTAAACTACAGTCATAGATAAAACAACTTATTATACAACAGAGAGCAATGAACTCAGAGATTAAGCATGCCAGCTCTGTGTAATTCTGCAGAGTTGGTAATGCCCGGAGGATGAGAAATTGCTACTTTCACTGTCATTCTACTGAATTTCATAAAATATCCTTGGTGACTGTGGTCCATTGAGGCTCATTAAAATATCCATTTTACCACAGGGAGACCTAGGAATAATACACAGCTACAAAACAACTGATAACACACAAAGAGATCAGTCAGTTTTTATAAACTGATGACTAACACAAATTACAGCTATAAAAAGTGATAAGTAAACATAAAGGACATTATGAAGAGTGTTAACATGGAGCAGGGTATGAAAATAAACATAGCAATCAGTCGAGATAATCAGAGTAACTCTGTTTATGCTAACACTATATATTTGTTTGGCATGCAGAAAGTGCACATATTATAAAAGTAGAAAAAAACAGTTTAAAGTAGTAGATGATATGACAAACAGAACAGACTTTAATATCAGCAGAAACAGCAAGGAATTTCTGCCAAGCTACTCAAGAGACATATATGATGCCATTAATCAGTGTACAGACCAAAGCACTGAAAACAGCTGGAAAAAGATTCATAAGTCTTCAGTTCTTCTTTAATACCCAATTAGAGCAGAGCTCTTAGACAGCAACATTAAGCTATTACGATGAGGATGATGAGTAATCATACGTTCTAGCATTGCTAATAAATAGTAGGAGTCAAAGAGTCACCAGGATGCTCCTTTGTGGATAAGAAGGAATGTGAAAGAACTGATAAAACTGTATTATACTGGAATTAACTGGAAACAATTGAAATGAGACTGGAATAAAAGTCTTGATTTGTTAATTACCCAAACTTGTGCTGAACAGGTGCCAGTCTCTCCATTATGGGCCAAGTCTTTTTGTACTTTTCAGAAAAGTCTGCAAACACTGCAGTCCAGTTAGTAATATTTTATTAGATGTTAACAATATTTGAATACTGTCTTCAATAAGTGCTGATAAACAATAGCAGTCTGTAGAAATTCTGGAATTCTGAATAACAATAACTATGCTGATAAATATATCCAACATTTCTGCACGTATATTCTGATTCTCCTGAACAATATCAACTGAAAAAGTCTTTTCCTCCTGAGCAGTATACATGTTTGACCTGACTTCAATACTCAGGCTTTAGTGTCTGTACTGTAAAGACCCTGTGATGATGTGAGGTATTGCCAGCTATGCCAGAAGAAGTAGGGCAGTGGAAACTGATTTGTACAGATGCTTGTGTTTAAAATATATTTGTAAAGTTGCTTATGTTAAAAAGTTATCAACAGTGTGCCCTGTTGGACAGAAAAGAAATATACATGTATATCAGACTGTACTGTACTGTAACTGTTTAAATGTATATGTTTTAACAGAGGATACTGGAAGAGAAGAGGTTAAGTTCAGCTCCAGATAACTTAAATGTTAAGAAATTAAATTACTGGGCCTAGGCCATAAGGATGTTAGCTCACAGTTTTGAATGAAACCAGAGACACAATGTATGTAAGAAGTATGGTTTATTAGCTCCTGTAGGAAGAGTGGAGGCGTTTATGATTTTATGACTTCCAGGAGCTGCAGCAAATCTTAGCAAGGCTCTCTCTGTGTGTATATTATTGACATATAGGTGCTAAATCCTGGTGGTTTCTAGCAGATGGGGTTGAATGGGAACTGGGAGTCAGAGAATCAGATGTATGTGATGTCAGTCTGGAATCCATCACTAAAATAATGTTTAATACTAGGTGAGACTGAAGACTCAGGGCACTCTTTTTTGAAAACCTGACATAGAAGGATCACTCACCTACTTCATCTTACCTTGCTGTAATAAGAAATTTAAGTAGGGAATAGTAATTGTTGAGATCAGTCAGGAAAATATAATGAGATTAAAGTACTCTTTTTTCTGTATCTGTGTGACTCTATTCATCTGTGTTATTTTAATATTTTCAGTGGCTGAAACTCTGGTGTTTATTGTAAATAAATATTTAGTATTGTCATGTTCTTTTCTTATTTATTATTAAATTAAACTTTTCATTGTGGCTGGTCCTTTAGAGAATATTTTAACCTTTGAGAGTACTGATATCTGTTTGGTGACACTGTGGCCACTCCTGAAAGCCTTACTACATTGGTCAAAACACTACCATTTGTATTAATATTAATTTCCCATAGTGTCATTGGGTACTCCTGTAAGAGCCTTGGAGTAGCTGGCTTTGGAGTGTCTGATGGTGGTGTAACTACCTTATAGTCTGGGCAGAAGGCGGCATAGCTAGTAAATCTATGCCAGCCTTTCCTACGTGTGTGTGTGTGTGTGTGTGTGTGTGTGTGTGTGTGTGTGTGTGTGTGTGTGTGTGTGTGTCAACAATTCAAATCTCAGAGAGTATGAATGTCAGCTGCTTTGAGCAGGGACAGAAAGCTCTGGTTTCACAGAGAGGGTTCTGGAGGACTTGGCTGAGAACTCAACCCTGCAGCTGTGGTAGTGGGGAGTCTTACTGGAGATTTGGACAGAGCGAGAGAGAAAACTAGTCCTTGGACTGACTGTGTTCTGTGTGTACTCTTAAGAAAAATTGTGCTTGATGCAGACAGCCACATTTGGATATATAGGGTATATCCATTTTTGTTCCAAGTGAATGTCCCTCTACACTGTCAGTGGTGAGGATTCAGGCTCCTTGATTACTTTTCCAGAGGGTGGACGTCACAGACCCTTTTACATATCAGTCCAAAAGCTAACTACTGACTTATCTGACAATGTCTGAAGTATATTCTAATAATACCAAAAACCCTGTGATGTTTTACATGCCTCTTTAGCCTTGGTTTCCAAACCTTGTCCTGCATGTGCCTCTTTATCTAGCATTCCTTGCAAGTACACATATCTTTCCCTTGAGAAAGGAACATTCTGTATTTTGCACATCTCATGCTTAGGTAGCAAGATTATCTTTTCCTCTCTAATGAACTGTCTTTCCCTGAAACTGAATGCATACATGAAAACAAGTCTAACACTATATTTTAGGCCTATTATTTTACCTTATACCTAATAGCTACTTTAAAGTAAAAACCCTCAGTCTAGCAGCTTCCCCGCAGGTCCCTGGTGAAAGTTGTAGTTACCTCACATCTGTATTTCTAACTACTGTTATCTGGTTTGAATATATGGGCGTTATGCCACCTCACTCATAATCTGTAGATGTGTCCTAATAGATAGTGATGTTCTTTATAATTTAAGTAATTTCCATTATTCTGAAAATTAGTGTCTTTTAATTCTATAGTTTCTAAACTGATTAGGCCAGGTAATTCTTTGAACCCTGCTGTTTCAGAAAAAAGCATGTATACATATCTTCAACCTGTCTCTGTGAGTCTTTAGTTAAGTTAGACAGAGCCTACTTTTCTTCCCTATCTCTGTGTGCTGTAATGGTAAAATTACACACTCTATTTCCTATGTTTCCTGCTTTATGAATTGTAGACTTATTGTACCATGATGTTTGTCTCTTATAGCAAACAAAGCCTATCCCTGTTGTCTATAGATTTAAATATTCAAATGTTATACTGTTTAGTCCATTTTTATTATTTAGCCTGTGATTATGTGAGGTAGTGCCAGTTAGTGCCAGCTGTGCCAGGGGGAGTAGGGCAGTGCATGTGTAATATATGCCAGCATAGCTAGCTGGAGTTTTGTAAAGAATTATATGTCATTTGAATTTCAAACTGATTTTTACAGATGTCTGCATTAAAAATATATTTGTAAAGTTGCTTGTGTTAAAAATGTATCAACAATGGATCCTGATGGACAGAAAAGGAATATATATGCATGTTAGACTGTATTGTTTTAACTGATTGAATGTATATATTTTAACAAAGGCTACAGGAAGGGAAGGGGTTAAGCTCAGCCCAGCTAACCTTAAGAAAAATAGCCTGAAATTAAATGACTTGATACAGGCTATAAAGATGTTATCTCACTGCTCTAAATACAGCCAGAGAATGACGTGTTCATTTCTGCAGGAAGGGTGGCAGTGTTGGACTTGTTTTACAATTTCAGGTGCTGTAATAAGCCTTAGCTAAAGTTCTATGTGAGTATTTTGACACATCAGTGCTAGATCATGGCTCTGTTTCTAGTGTCAGGATAGTGTGGGAAGATGTGATGTCATTCTGTAGCCAACACTGAAATCAAATTTGAATACTAGTGAGAGGTGTGAAGTATATACTCTGTTTTTGGGCCTGATAAGACACTCATCCATGTTCATCTTGCCTTGCTTTAGTAAGTAACTAGGGAACAATAATTCATCAGTCATTTAGAAAAATATAATGAGATTATAATTGAAATTAAATTAGATATTTTTTTATTTCCAGTGGCTGAAACTTTGGTGTTTATTGTAAATAGATATTCAGTATGTGCATTTTTTATTATTTACTATTAGATATATCTAAATATTTCATTGTGGTTGGACTTTCAGAAAATATTTAACCTTTGAGAGAACTTGCACGTATTTAGTGGCACTGCAGCTCCACATACCTGAAAGTCTTGCTGCTTGGTTAAACACTACCATTTATATAAGTATTAATTTTAATAAGTGTGATTGAGTGCCCTGGGAAGAGCCTTAAAGTAGCTGGCTTCAGGTGTTCTGGTGACAGCAGATCTACATTATAGTCTGGGTGGAGGTGGCAGAGTGGGTAAACTGTGCTAGCCTTTTGCAGGTGCATGTGTGTGTGTGTGTGTGTGTGTGTGTGTGTGTGTGTGTGTGTGTGTGTGTGTGTGTGTGTGTGTGTGTGTGAAAATCAAATTTCAAAGAAAGTGTGTGTGTGATGGCTACTTTGAACAGGGACACTGACAGCACTGACTGATTTCATAGAGAGTGTGGTGGAGGACTTGGCTTGGAACACCTGGCTAAGGACTCAGTTCTATAGTGGTCAGTGGAGAGTCTTATTGTGGGCCTGGAGTATAAGGCCAGCCCCAGAACTGGAGTTGTGCTCTCCCTGTGTGCTC
The DNA here is from genome assembly GCF_019279795.1 of Protopterus annectens. Taxonomy (NCBI): domain Eukaryota; kingdom Metazoa; phylum Chordata; order Ceratodontiformes; family Protopteridae; genus Protopterus; species Protopterus annectens. The sequence goes on from NC_056737.1 coordinate 647,976,035, forward strand.
TTAAGGGAAATTGCACTTGGTGCAGACAGCTGTATCTGAAAATACTGTGTGCGTCTATTTTTCTCACAGTGAATGTTTTCCACCAGTGTCATTGATGAGGATTGAGGCTCCTTGATCACTGGCCCAGAGGAGGTCATACAGCATATCACACATGATAGCTATTTTCTGAAGACTACTTGAAATCAGCACTAGAGGGATGCCTTTATAATTGATCTTGAAGCAAAATTACCATATACTGTATTAACTTGTGTCTGCAAAATTTCAGCTAGATTTGTTAATTATTCTATTTACCTTTTTAATTTGTATGTGCTGTGTGAAGGCTGCCAGCCTAGCTAGGTAGAATTTTGTAGATAATTCTATGTCATTGTAAATATTAATGTAATCCACAGGTTTGTTTTACAAATGTAAGGAAAACTAAATGTAAGAAAACTGTGTTATATGCTGAACTTCAAAAATGAAACCACAGTGCACCCTTCTGGAAGAAAGCTGTTAAATAAAGAATTACAACTGTATTTGATCTCAAGCTCGGAAACAGGATGTCTGGGCTAGGAAATTCTTTCTATTGTCTTAATTTAAGAGATAATTACTAAGGTTTTACATGTAAAAGTGTATTTTATTGTTGTGGCTTCCTGGCCAGGTGCAGCTTAAAAGAAACTAAAATTGTGAGTTTCTGTTAGCCTGGGAACTAAAGGAAAAGTGATAAAATGATGTAATTTGAAATGACTCAGCAATACTGGGTATTATCAATTTAAAACTTTCTCAGAGAGAAAGATTGAGCATTTTGGATTTTGTCTGAAGCTGACAACAACTTACCAGCAATTTGCCTTGTAAAGTTATTTAGGACATAGTTTCTCTTAGAGTTAGACAGGAATTTAGCCAGATTAGTCTAGCTGTTTTCTATATTTATGTCAGGCTATCCTACAATATTGTTTTAAAGTTCCTGTGATTTCTGAACTCTTGATTAGCACTGTGTTGAATTGATGAGATTTGTCTTGTGTTTTTATTATTTATTATTAAATATTTTTAAACCTTTCAACTGTGGCTGTTTTGTGCAGAGATCATTTAAGCTCTGGAGTACTTGCATGTATTTGGTGATACTGTCCAAGTCACTCCAAAAGTCTTGCTGCTTGTCACACTTACTGTTTGGATAACAATAATATTGCACAGTGAAATTGATCACACTTTGGGAAGGGCCTTATAGTAGCTGATAGTGGTTAGTGGCAGTCGGTACTACCTTATAGTTTGGGCAGAAAGGGGGCAGAGCTGGAGAACCTGTGCCAGCCTTCCCCAGGAGTGTCTGTGTGTTTGCATATAAATCAAATCTTAAAGTGTGTGCAAGTGTCACTTACTTGGGTAGGGAAACAAAGCACTGGTTGGACAGAGAGGGTGCTGGAGGTTTTAGCTTGATCACTAGGCTGAGATCTGGACCCTACAGCTGTGCCAATGGGGAGTCTTATTGGAGATCGGGAGAGAAAGGGAGACACCAGCCCCAGACTGACTGTAATCTCTGTGTGCTCTAAAGGGAAATGGTACTTTACTGTGTGTGTACTTGTTATCCCCCCAATGTGCACACCCCTCACTGGTGCTAGTGTTGAGGATTGAGGCTCCTTGATTACTGGGCCAGTGCGCAGGCATCACATATTACTTATAGATGTCTGCCTTTTAAATTTGTGTCTTAAATATACTGTAAATATTTATGAGCTATACCAGTTTTTTTTTTTTAAACCTATGTTCTCTGTATTTCAGATCTGTACCTTTGTATTCTCTGTCAGGGTCCTTTTAACTTTATGACTAATGTACAATAATTATGTAAAGTGCACTGTAATCTGTAAATTAATTAACAAATTAAGCCTGCCCTGTTATGCATTAGTTATTCAATATACTCATTACTACCTATTCTTTAGATTATTTTAATAAGCCTGTTACAAATAATTCTGTCACTTTACCCTTAAACTGACTGAATCATATGAAGTGGGATATGACTGCATGTTGTAACTGAGTATGAATGTTATATTCTGAAATCTGACTGAACTGTACTATACTGAACTCATGAATATGAATATCATATTCTGAACCTTGACTGAAATGCACATTAAGTGATACATATCGTCGAAGGAAAAATTAACTTCAAAAAGATCAATACACGGTAGGTTCAGGTTAAGGCACTTTAATCTTGCAGCAAGGAGACAAAAACATGCTAATACAGAGTTTGTCTAACTAAAATCAGGAAGTAAAACCATCTTTAGACATTTTCTTACAAGACATTGCCTACCAAGCTGACGTAACAGATCACAAGTTTTAGCATCATTACTTCATAGCAGCTGTTTGTCCATGATTTTCTGCTTGCACTATCAATTTTATGAAAAACTTCCTAAGAAAAACAACGTGGCCTTGATGACCACTGGTTCCCACTATGTTATGTTGCCATTCAAGGTACTATGGCTAATTTGAGCACAAAGCAGGTACAGAATCTCCAAGCAGTCTTTTGTTTGATGTATCTCTTCTTTTCTGCAGCTGTGCATGTTCTCATAACACGAACAGGGCTGATTGTTCATATTTAATCACATTATAGAAAACAGTATTGTTCTATTCATTCACTATTCATTCATTTTCCTGACCTAACAGATAATCACCTGCTTCTCAGTATATTTCCAAAAGGCATAACATGAATTTGGTGTGCTAGCAAATACTAGGTCAGGGTGCATCTTGCAATTTCAGAAAGCATACTGTAGTTTGAAAAAGCATCTAATAATTTCATACAGAATTAAGCTGTACATAAAATAGAATGAAATGTGTTAACCCTTTTAGCTTCTACTAAGCACTTAAACATATACTTTAATACATATGTTTCTAACATTTCCCCCCTGTTAATACTTTTTATTCTATTTTCAAAAGCGTAAACAGTCCGCTTCTTCTCCTAACCTCTTCCGTTTTGGATTTGCAGTTAAGAGAGTCATTTAGTTTACACTTATGAAAGTATTTCACTTTTCAACAATTCTTCAATTTCAGTATTTTGATATAAAGTTTCAGAAACTGACATGTCTATAAAATCTTTGATTATTTTTTTCATGCAAGGAATACCACAACAAATGCATGCTCCTAATAGGAATAATCCCACACAAATGGCAATCAGGATGTTCATTAGGATGGAACCCCACCCCCCAAACAAGTTCTGGAAAAAGTCCGTCAGAGGGTTTGGGCCTGGTGTGGTCATGGCCGACACTTGCTGGATCACCTCAAGATGATCGTTTATCTCGTGTTGATTGTCTGGAATGTACGAACAGCACTCATCTTTGATTAAAGTGCATGTACCACCTCTCGCCGCTAGGGTAAAGTCGAGAACCATGCGGTTTTGAAGCACCACAGTTCTCATAGCATTTAGTTCATCAGTTACTAATTCGAGAGCAGAAAAAGTTGCATTGCTCATAACTTCGAGAAGTTTGGACAGTTTTCTCAGCTCCCAAATCGATTTTACTGCACCATATGAAGGGGCTATGCCTGCTCATGATATAATAGTGTCACTCAAGTCCATGTGTGTTAATTTATCTTTGTTCTTCATGGAATTATGGTTTCTCCATCCTGCTTCGATTCGCCCCATTGGATTCTCGGGTCTCTTGATTGGATTTCCAGGTTTACTGCTGGCCTCTCTGACGTTTCGAATTTTCCTTCGAGGCAAAGCTGCAATGTGTCATATGGCTGGAACCAGGTAACTCAAAAAACAACTGCCGGACCAATTCTCAGGCAGCCATTTGTATGCCTTTTTCCCACAAACAAAATAACAATTCTCTACTTTAGTATTGATATATGCTTGCCCTGCATGAAACATTTTCTTATCAATGATAGAAAGTTGCTTCAAAAGAACAGGATTATGCTGTATTTCACTAACAGTTTTTTGCATTTTTTCAAGATATGAGTCATAATTTGCATCACAAATAGTTTCTGCCTTATTAGCCTTAATATAACATTTATAAGAAACAGTCACATTGCAATTGCTCCAACCCACCTGAATAGTGTCATTTTTATAAAAACATACAATTCCTTTTTGTGTAACAGGTAGGTACAATGCTATTTTGTCTTGTGATTTCACAGGTGTAGTATCAAAAATCAAATTTTCCCAGGTCTCATTGACCCCTAGGGGGACAGCAGCCATTAATAATCCCCCGTATGCTGTTGGTATAGCTGTGTAAATCCAGCAGTTCGAAACATTAAAAGTTTCAGCATACACATATTTAATTGCTTGGTAAGTGTTAAAGTTTGGATGCCAGTCTATGAGTAACGCATCACGTTTGTTCAGTTCAACTCGTGTGGCAGAAAAAAGGAAAGGCCACAGCAAAAAGATCATTGTTACCAGTATAGCTAACAGGATGATCATGCAATTTTTCTGAGGTTGTTCTACATCCCTGTTTACTCTATACCTGGACATTTTGTTCTCGTTGTATAACAGTAACAAAGTTTTTGTCCAGTTCAAAGTTCTTGACCAGTTTGCAGTGCATCAAATGGACCCAGGACACACGTTCAGCTATCTTGACTGCAGTGGGTGTTGCCAGCAAAACTTGAAATGGTCCTTCCCAATTCGGAGAACTCCAATTTCTTTTCTTCACAACCTTCACCCAGATCCACGACCCTGGTTGTACTACTGCTTCTGATGGTCTGGTCTGCTCTTTATCTGAAACAGAATTTAACTGCAGAAGTTGTTTGTTATTCAAAAGTCGCCTCATATACTCTGCAAGTGAACTGTCAGCTTCCTGGTCTGCAGGCATGAGAGGTTTCCACTGAGGTATATAATATGCCCTCCAGAACAGTATTTCAAAAGGAGTTAACCCCTTTGCATTTGGAACAGTTCTCACGCTCAACAACACCAGAGGCAGACAGTGCACCCAGTTCTTCTGTGTCTCGCTAACCAATTTCCTAAGTTTGTTTCTCAAAACCCCATTATGCCTCTCTACTAATCCTGCAGATTGGGGGTGGTATGCACAATGGGTCTTTAAAGAAATTCCGAAATATCGACTCAGCTGTTGTATGGTTTGATTTACAAAATGTGTGCCATTGTCAATATAGATCTTTTCCGGTATACCAAATCTAGGAATAATTTCTTTAACGAGGACTTTTGCAACAGTAGCTGCATCTGGATTTTTGGTCGGAAAAGCTTCCACCCATTTGGAAAACATATCTATAATGACAAGACAATATTTCTTATTTTCACATTTGTTTAGTTCTATGAAATCCATACAGATAGTATGGAACGGGTACGGTGGTGTTGGGAAACTCCCTTGCTTAGGCTTCAGTGCCCCTGGTGCATGATACCTGTTACAAACATGGCATGCTGCACAAAATTTTTTTGTGTAGTTTGTAAATCCATACGTTGTAAACACTCGATTCACTAACTGTACCATCCCCCTGTTGAGACATGGCACTGCCCATGGCTCAACAAAGCTGCATATCTAAACAAGTTAGACGGCAAAATCGGTTTTCCTTCCTTGGAGATGTACAGCCCCTTCTCAAGAATTGCTCCTCATTTTACCCATTTCTGTTTCTCTATGTTCGTAGTAAGTGTCTGCATTGTTTTTACCATTTCTAAATCTAAAATCTCAGAAGTTTGTAATTCCTCACTCAAAAGAAAAACTTCTGAAGCTGTAGCTGCCTGCTTTGCAGCTGTGTCAGCTCTCGCATTACCTTTTGAAATCCTATCCTGTTGCTTGGTATGAGCTACGCATTTACAAATGCGCCACTGGGTCTAGCTGTGATGAATAGTAAGCTATGGGGCGTTGCTTGTCCCCATGTTGCTGTGTTAGCTACTTTCTGAGGTAACTGAATAGATTCTAACAAATCCAAAATGAACTGCGCATGATTAATCGGTTTGCCAGTAGATGTTATCATTCCTCTATTTTTCCACTGTTGCGCAAAAACATGTACAGTAAAAAAAGCGTACTGGCTATCAGTAAAAATGTTCACACATTTACACTTTGCCAAGGTACATGCCCTTGTTAAAGCAATCAATTCTGCTGCCTGTGCAGATAAGTTTTGTGGTAAAGACTTTGCTTCTAAAATCTCAGTATCAGAAACTACTGCATACCCCACTAGATTCTGTCCTGTAGGACCCCTTCTACATGAGTCGTCCACATAGTATGTCACCTCGGCATCATCCAAGGGAACATCCGTTAGATCTTTTCTAGGCAGTGTCTTTTGCTCAATCTCCTGCAGGCAGCTGTGTGGTGTGCCATCTGCAGGGGTCGGAAGCAAGGTAGACGGGTTTAAATTTGTACATCATTCAATTGTCATACGAGGTTGGCTCAAGAGTATAGTCATACAGGAAAGATGTCTAGCAGGAGAAAGATATGCTACTTTTTCTTGCAGTAAAATAATTGCGACTGCATGAGGCACTCTCAATGTGAGAGGGTGGAACAACACTACTGAGGCTGAAGCCTGTACTGCCATTGCAGCTGCAACTACTGCTTGTACACAGTGGGGAAAGGATCGCGCCACTGGGTCTAGCTGTGATGAATAGTAAGCTATGGGGCGTTGCTTGTCCCCATGTTGCTGTGTTAACACTGATGTCATATAGCCTTGTTTACAATCTACAGCTTGGAAAAAACGTTTATGATAGTTTGGTAATCCTAAAACTAATGAGGATGCTATCAGTTGTTTCAGTTTGCAGAAAGCTGATTCTGCTTCTGGTGTCCCTTGTAATAAATCTTGTGCTGCCATAGGTTTCTTGTATATCGAGATGGTCAGTGGAGCAGACTCCAAGGCATAGTTTGGAAACTCTGACAAAAATTAGTCGTACCTAGGAAGGACATCATTTCCTTCTTGGTAGTCGGTTTGGGTGCTTGTAAAATTGCTATTTTCCTGTCTTCATCTAATATTCTGCCTTCTTTGGGTATTACATATCCCAGGTATTTAACCTGCTTTTTCCAAAGCTGAAGTTTGTTTTTGTTTACTTTGTGTCCTTGAGTGGCTAGAAATTGTAGTAATGCTATGATATCTTTTCTGCATTCTTGCTGGGTGGGGGCTGCCAGCAGAATGTCGTCTACATAAAGTAAAATCTGGCTGCCTCTCAGTGGGATAAATCCCACCAAGTTACTTGCCATTTCCTGCGTGAATATTGTTGGGCTCTCACAATATCCCTGTGGTAGTCGCGTGTATGTATACATTTTCCCCTGAAATGTAAATGCAAACCAATATTGGCTGTCAGGGTGTATTGGTATTGAGAAAAACACATTGCTAATATCTACCACAGAAAAATACTTCTGTTGAGGTTTTAAATCATTCAATAAGGTGTGTGGATCTGGCACCGTAGGTGCTCTAGGTATTACTGCGTCATTTACAGCTTGTAAATCTTGGACCATACGCCATTCTCCATTTGATTTTTTAACAGGAAATAAGGGTGTGTTACATGGTGAATCAGGAGATTCTACCAGTACTCTTTCTTTAAGCAAAGCTGCTATTATAGGTTTGATTCCTACCTCTGCATCTTTTCTTAAGGGATACTGTCTCTTTTGTGATCTAAATGCTGATTTTGGCATGATAGTAACTGGTCCTGCTGTACAAATAAGTCCTACATCTGATTTTCCTGTTGACCAGAGGGTTTCAGATATGCTCCGTAAAGCTTTTTCTTCTTCCTCTAGTAAGAGTGCTACTCAGCTGTCCTCACTTGCCTGCAAGTGCACAGCTGGGTGGGTCTGTGTTATCCAATTCAACTTCTGCTTTTGTACTCCCTGTTCTGACAGTTCTAATTCTGTTTTCTTTTCCCACCTTGTGACTTTTTCTCCTAGGTCTGCCCACTTCACATTCTTCTTCTTAGTCAAACTGACATGTGGTAGTCGATTAGATTTATAAAGCGCTAGAAATTCCTGGGGCAATGAACAGCTAACTACACTGTTCCCTCCTGTGTCCCAGTATAGATTACGCAATACCAATCTGTTGGCATGGTTTCTAAACAGTTCTTGCTCATTTTCTTTATTAGGTCCTGGTGTGCTACAGTAATACAGAGTACAGCGCAACAAATGCTGTTTATCAGTGTCAAGGGAGGGGGACTTACTGATGGCTATGTTCATCAGTTCTTCAGTTACTGCCCCTGGACCAGTCGTAACCAAGTCCTGGCTGTACCAATAGAACGTTTCACCCTCCGGTCGCACTACAAAAGTATCCATTTGTCGCTGTGCTTCCATACCTTGCATGGTTGGAACTACTGCTATGCCAAATATCTGCATAAGGTCTCTGCCCAAAAGGTTTACTGGGCATTTTGCAGAAACAATTTTGCTCTTCTGGGTCATCCTGAAACAGGGTCCATTATTGCTATGTTATGGGAGAGTGGCTCCTGATACAGCTGTCCATTAGCTGCTTTCACTAATATATAATCAAGTGATTTTGAATTTTCTGGTAGTTTGGAAGGATGTATCAGGGTTCACGATGCCCCTGAGTCACACAGAAATTTAACTTCCCTCCCCTCTACCAGAAGTGTAACTTCTGGTTTTGTGTCTGCTAAGTAGAGCTCTAGGCTCAATAATGCTAAATCCAAATTTCATTTTCTTCACCATCTGTGATTTCTTCTACTTCCTCTATTTCTTCTATCACATTCTCTACTCCCTCTATCACATTTGCATTTGTCTTTTCTTGGTTATTCCCTTCTAGTATTTCTTGACTATCATATAGTCAGTCCTCACCCTCTTTATCTTCCATGGCTACCTTCTTGTTTTGCTTGCAATCCCTTGCTAAATGTCCCTTTTTTCCGCATTTAAAACACTCACCCCTTTTCTTTCTCTCTTCAAACTCTTCTGATCGTTTGTCAGATTGTTTGTTTCCCTGGGCAGTTTTCTTGCCCTTCTTCCCGGACTGTACTACAAAGACTTCCGCTCCATCCTCTACTGCAAATACTTGGTATTAAAATGCCTCCTCAAGTAATGACTGTAATCTACTTGTATTGTGATCTACCATGTGCTTTGTAATAAAACTACTAATGGGTGCAATACTGCCTTTCAAAAATGCATTCTTTAGTTGTTGCTCATATGGGGAATCATGTGTTTGGTCTTCAGGTACCTGCATTCCACAATGGTTATTAAAACATTCTAATAATCTAGCATAATATCTATCAACAGTTTCACCTTCTTGTTGGATGCATTGATTAATGCAAGTCCAGTCAGCCCTAGGCTTCCATTTCTCAGAGATTCGGTCTGTCAGACCTTTCACTCTGTTATCCAGCTCGGGATTCCAGTTGCCACTAATCATGTGCCAATCTGGACCTACGATTTGTCTGACTACTTTCTCTACTTCTTCTCCATTTAAATGGTAACTTAACCTCATGCCCTGTAAGTCTTCTAAGAATTTTCTAAAATTAACTTTTGGTTGGGGAATTCCCTCTCTGTCTTTCCGGATGTCCTCCGGTGTCCACGGTCTATATACCAGGATAGTTGGGTCCTGCCCTTCCTGAGGATTTGGTACTTCTATGAGCGGGCATATCTCTTCTTCGCTCATAGCCCGTGAATTTCCATTCATTTGGTATAACTCCATATCCCCCCTTGTTTTACGTGTTCAAGACCTAGTCTCGACAGGATCTCTGACAAACGGTTTTGGTTTCGCAGGGAAAGTTGGGTATAGCGGAGGTGGATCAGTCTGTCCACTCGCTTCATATTCTGGTAAAGGAAGCGGTGGGGGCGGAGGGGCCAATGCTATTACCAAGTTATTGTCTTCTTTATCTAAAAACATTGCTTTTGAATTTTTATTCTTTTGTTCCCTGCGGTTTGCTTCCTCAAGCCACCTGTGTGCCTGGGGAATGCCTAATTGATGTTGCTTTTTTACCTGACCTTTTGCATCGGTTTTAAGCTGTTTGACAAGTTTGATAAGTGAAGATTTTTCTAGTTTGCCATCAAATTTGTACTTATTAACCCATTTTGTATAGTACCTAACATTGTCGGCACGTTGTAATTGCATATATTTCGCGTCTTCGGTTAATGGCGGATCTTGGGATCTTTTTGTGCACTTATTTCCCATGTTGTCTTAACTTAGTTAGAAAATGTTACGTAACCCTTCTTATCACGTGGTACCACGATTTCTTTTTTTCACAGTTTATCTAGAATAACTGCCTACCTATCCTGTTTCCCTGATCTATGACAAGACAGCAATCTTTTTTGTCCCTGATTTGTACAACACAAATCTTCCTGACAAAAACAAATACTGTAACAAGTCCCTGATCTAAAACAGAGAATAGGTAAATTCCTTCTTACCTGAGCCTCCGTGATTGACTGTCTCACTGATGGAACTCCAATCGCAGATCAGAAACAGTGGCTGGCCTCTTTTGAACAACAATTCAGTCGGAGGTCTTTCAGAGCAGAAGAACCAATGTGGTCTCTTCCCTGTACGGTTTCATGCCACCGGGCCCATCTGACCTGAGCTAGAGCGAGAGTTTCTGGTCCGAAGGACCAATATGTCAAAGGAAAAATTAACTTCAAAAAGATCAATACATGGTAGGTTCAGGTTAAGGCACTTTAATCTTGCAGCAAGGAGACAAAAATGTGCTAATACAGAGTTTGTCTAACTAAAATCAGGAAGTAAAACCATCTTTATACATTTTCTTACAAGACATTGCCTACCAAGCTGACGTAACAGATCACAAGTTTTAACATCATTACTTCATAGCAGCTGTTTGTCCATGATTTTCTGCTTGCACTATCAATTTTATGAAAAACTTCCTAAGAAAAACACTGTGGCCTTGATGACCACCGGTTCCCACTATGTTATGTTGCCATTCAAGGTACTATGGCTAATTTGAGCACAAAGCAAGTATAGAATCTCCAAGCAGTCTTTTGTTTGCTGTATCTCTTCTTTTTTGCAGCTGTGCATGTTCTCATAACACGAACAGGGCTGATTGTTCATATTTAATCACATTATAGAAAACAGTATTGTTCTATTCATTCACTATTCATTCATTTTCCTGACCTAGCAGATAATCACCTGCTTCTCAGTATATTTCCAAAAGGCATAACATGAATTTGCTGTGCTAGCAAATACTAGGTCAGGGTGCATCTTGCAATTTCAGGAAGCATACTGTAGTTTGAAAAAGCATCTTATAATTTCATACAGAATTAAGCTGTACATAAAATAGAATGAAATGTGTTAACCCTTTTAGCTTCTACTAAGCACTTAAACATATACTTTAATACATATTTTTCTAACACATATTTATACTGAACATTAATACTAAAGGAATATTTTGCCAGTGTTACCTAAACACAGATAAAAGCATAACTAAAAACTGGTAATCATTATATTCTGAAAACTAAACTATTAATACTTTTTTATCAGTATTGTCTGAACATAGATAAAAACAAACTGAAAACTAGTACTGTTGTAAAATTGTCTGAAAACATGAGAACATTTACATAAACAATGAAGAAATAACTGAAACATATTTTCTGTTGATAGCCAGTCGACTTGTGCATCACAGCTCTTGCCAAATTTAGGGATTACTCTGTAATGTCCCAGTCACTGCTGAGGTATAATAGGCTGTTTAATGTCCATGTGTAGCAGTCTGTCTTAGGCCGTCCAAACCACCCATTTTCTGTCTCTTGTTTGAAGCTGGGTGACTGATGTTTTTAGCTGTATTTAAAATCAGTTCTGGAAATTATTTCTACAAAGCACAAAAACAGTATCAGGTTCTTAAAATAACATTTGCAGCTTTAACAATTACAAACTGATAGTATTGCTTGTTGCTCTGACTTTATTTACATTTTTCTGCATGAAATAAACATATGCTGCTAATAAATTCTTTTAAGTCTCTAAGCAAATTGATAATGTACTATAGTGAACTAAATCAGTGTTACTAATAAACACATTGTTGCAAGTCTGCAACTGAACTGATAATGTAGTACAGTGAAATGAAAAGGCTATAACTATTATTAAATCAAATGGAAATCTCAATGGCATTTTATTTCCTGTCATAACCCCAGATGAAATTAAAGTAGTAATTTAATACTGTATTAATATTTTAATATTTTTTGTATTTCTGTAAAATGAATCTTAATGGTTGAACTTTATATGTCTACTCTCATGACCCTCAGGTCCTAGCATACTGTTCTGTGTGTCTTACCATAGCCATTTCTTTAGCTGACATGTTTTAGCTTTTTAGTATTACCACATGCTGCAAGAATTAAATATAAAGAAGTGTATATCTGCATAAACTGTCACTAAAAATATTAAATTGATTTTTGCCATACTGTTTTTTTTTTGTTTGTTTGTTATTTTGGCATACAGTACAATGTCTTTAATTCAGCTCACTGAGCTGGCCTGCAATCTGATAAACTGCACTTTCTGCATGAAATATATAGACCCCGGGATTCATGAAGCTCGGTGCAAGGATGGTTTTAGCCTTGTGCCGAGCGTCCTCCTTACAGATGGTGCAGCAGCACCACATGAATATTTATGAGGGTGCTCTGCCACACTCTCGACGTGCACAGGAAACATGTGCAAGTGCAGGGGGCATGTTTAAGTCTCTATGGAGGCGTAAACATGCACCCACAGTTGCACAACCTACTATGCTTACTATTAGAGCCCGCCTCTAATAGTAAGCAATTAAGTCAGTGTCCGTGGATACTGAAATGTATGCTAAGCATACAAGAGTGTAAATAAACGCTGAAATAAACTCAAAGTAGTAAACACACAAGCATGTAGTGGAATGCTCGGCCCCGTCCCTAGAACTATCACAATTAGATTCCCCCGTGTCCCTATTTTACATTTGTATTGCTTCATTATTGAAAGTGTAAGCGAAGTGCAATATGTTTGCACGTTGCCGCCCCATGCTTAGCATAGCTTACACATCAAAATCATCCAAATAGAAAAGAACATGCGGAATCAATGTTAACATCAATAGTGTAGTGGTTAGATCATCCGCCTAAAGAACAAACATGCACGATTCGAGTACCACTACAGCACATATCATTTTCCATGTGGAATGTGTATATGAACATATTTATACATCCTTTTGCTGTATAACCTACATAATAACATATAAATGTGAACTGGAGTACTGCATGAAATGTTTAACTAATATCATTCAATCAAAGTGGTAGTGTCATAATGAATAAGGCACCAGTAAGCATGTGTAAGCACAAATAAGCAGTAGTAAACATATATAAGTACCAGTAAGCAAGTCTAAGTGCATTTGCACAGGTGTAAGCAGTGCCCACACACATTAAGCATAGTAGAAGCTAACCAAATTTAACAAACTGTAATTGGAAGGTAGCACAGCCTACTGTCGCGCAAACACACACACACCCGCTCACAACTGCTTAAAAGTGCTTTAATCACTCTGTATCCAATGGCCCTTGTTCTGGCAGCAATTAAATAATTGGCCTCTGCAAAGGCAAACCTAGGACCCTGCACATCACAGCCAATGTGATTTACCACTAAGCCATGGCAGATATACATAAATCTGATGTTATCACAAACATATCATCCAGCACAGTCATGCAACAGCATAGGAAATGTATATAATTATGTAGCTGTATGTGCATGTGTATGTATATATATATCTATGAAGAATGAACGTTGTGACAATAAAGTATACAAAAAGAATGAGAAGGGAATCAACAGCAACCCCAGTATTATTTAGTGCTGTCAGCTTATGTCATATCAAACTGGGCAGGGGTGAGCAAATCACTGCTACCCACACCACAAGCAGGACACTACCAGTGGGAGCAACATTGTCAATCTGCTAAGTCTACTTTACAAACGATCATAGGGTAGTCCCCGGTGGGACTACCCAAAAATTGCTAGGCGGAGTGGACTTCCGACCATTACATAAGCAAGGGCAGGTATGTTCAAGGACCAAATGGTGGGAGAGCCTGATGATACATGGGTTGGGACAACATACGTGTAGGGTTCCTAATGCTGGGGAGAGGGCAATGTGTGGAGGTGTGTCATGGCTATGACAGCAACTGGAGAATGGATGGTTTGTGTGTATGTTGAAGTCGGGTGGGGTGGAGGAACCATGGGTATGAAATTATGGATCCACGCGTGTCAGGGTTGGATGGCCTCGTTCTAACTGGACCGCCCCATGGAGGTCAGTGAGTTCATTATAAGTATATATGCATATACACATGCATACATGTATATGTAGAAGTACATTCCCTATAACACATTCATTCCTTTTGCAGACATAAATAACATGAAAGTGCCCCTACAAACCTCGACAGTAGATAGAATAATAGGTTGTGCATAAGAGGGAAGGGACAAATCTGTAAAAATGCAGAAGTGTGTACATTGTCCGAAGTCAGTGCTGTTCTATAAAAATCAAATGTGAGGACATTCTCACACATGGAATCCTTCCTGTGATTAGCCTGCTATGGCAATGCCAATCATTAAACCGGTCCTATTTGTAATATAATTTCGCCGAACACTTACATTATTAGCTCTCATGTGTAATGTGTGCATTACCACATAGTCATAGTTAATAATTTATTGTAGTGTCATGTTAACGGGAGTAATGACGTAATGAAGTATAGAGTCTAATCTTGAAATAAAGACATGTGTGTCCCAGGTGGGACAACCCAAAAATTGTGAATAGTGTCCTATTGGTCACTCATTTCACCAATGTGTGTGGACTAAACTTTTGGGATATCTGAGGATATGTGGCATGAGACAACCCATGGGATGGGTCTACAGGAGAAGGAAGTTGCCAATGTGTAGTGGTGTGGATACACCGTGTATCCAACTGGAGAATGGATGACTGCTGTGTCAGTGAAGTGTTGGGGTGGGTGTTTGGGGAACTAGGATCCATGGGTATATGTGCAAATGAAGCTGCACAGCAATAGTGTAGTGGTTAGAGCATCCGCCTAACGAACAGACATTCCTGTTCTGAATCCCACTGCAGCACATACCATTTTCCATTGCTAATCTGTATATGAACATATTTTGACATCTGTCTGCTGTATAACCTGCATAATAACAATTAGAAGTGAAAAAACAAAGAAATCCAAACGGATAAACCACCACTCAACACTTAAAATAAGAAAAAATAATACAACAGCCACCAAGGACTAAAAGTAGGTCTTCACCATTTTAATAAAAGACAGAACTAAATAACGAAGTGCTTTCACCAGGCATAAACCGCTGGCCAGCGGTTTAAACCTGGTGAAAGCGGTTAGTTATTTGGTTCTATGTTTTATTAAAATAGTGAAGATCTACATTTAGTCCTTGGTGGCTGTTTTATTATTGTTTTCATATTTTAACAATTAAAAGTGAACTGGAGCGAAGTGTCAGTGTCATAATGAATAAGGCACTAGTAAGCAGGCTTAAGCATAAATAAGCAGTAGTAAGCATATACAAGCACCAGTAAGCATGTTTAAGTGCATTTGCGCGGGGGTATGCATTGCCTTACAGACATATATATATATATATATAGATATATATATATATATATATATATATATATATATATATATATATATATATATATATATATATATATATATATATGTGTCTGTGTATGCATAGATATACACAGATAGGAAACAGCACACAAGAATGACATATATTCACAGGCTATGCCAATGGAAGTGAGGGGCCCAAGCAAGAAACATGTAACACGTAGCATGACCCCCCCCTCCAGCCTGACAGAGGAAACATACACACAAACCCACAATGTAAATAGTTCACTGCTCCCCAGACCACAGGCAGGATACAACCAGGGCGGGACAGAGTGCACCTGTGAAATCTAATCTTGGAACAGACAGGAGCGGCCCTTGCGGGACACCCCAAACATTGACATATAACCAAAGGAAGCCAATACGATGACCATTCTGGCTGGGGTGTGTACATACCCGGAATACAAGGGTGGGAAACCTGATGACCCATGGGTAGAGACAACGTACGACATGGGTCCCGTGAAGTGGAGAGTGGGCAGCATGTAGTGGTGTGTTCAGATCCGACCTCCATCCAGAATAAGGATGGGTGCAGTAGAGGAGGTGCAGGTGGGGGAACTATGGGTAGCTAGTTATGGGTCTAGGTGTGCAAGTGTTGGCTGATGTGGACCTATACGGACAGCCCCAGGAATGTGAGCAAAAGTGTTCATTGGGCAGAGGCATCGCCCAATGAGCAGCCACACCCGCTACGAGTCCCACTGCAGCAAAGTCTAATCTACATGGCAGAGAATGGAATAACCAGATGTAGATGTATATATGTAGAGGAATGTGTGTGCATATCTACCCATAGCGACATGGAGATATACCTCTCCCTCTCCGTAGTACAAATGTATACATACAGAGACAGAATACATATACATACTCACATATATATACATACATACACCCATATGTTGTTAGATATACATAGACAACAATATATAAACATATACATGTATGCATTCACATACAGATATATCTGTATATAGTAATGTAGATATATATATATATATATATATATATATATATATATATATATATATATATATACACACACACACACACACACACACACACACACATATATATATATATATATATATATATATATATATACATATCACACATCAAAAACTCTCTGAACATGTGAGAAGATAATAAACATATATAAAAAAATGACTTCTGAATGACAGAATAAAACTACTGAAGCAGTGGAACAGGTATAAAGCTTTCGTTCCTTTATTGGTAACAGGAACTTCCTCAGACGAAGTTCCTGTTACCAATAAAGGAACAAAAGCTTTATACCTGCTCCACTGCTTCAGTAGTTTTATTCTCAGTCATTCAGAAGTCGTTTATAGGTGTGTGTGTGTGTGTGTGTGTGTGTGTGTGTGTGTATAAATATACACATGTAAATAGCTAGGATATGATACAGCAGTTATGAATTACATATGTTCACAGGCCGTGCAAATGGGGGTGAGGGGTCCAATCAACAAACATGTAACACATAGCATCAATCATCCCCACCTAGACAGGTGAAACATACAAACACACGATACAAGTACATACACCACTGCTTCCCAGACCACAGGCAGGATACTACCAGTGGGAGAGACCTGCCAGGTCTAATCTTGAAACAAAGGCATCAATGTCCCTTGTGGGACAGCCCAAAAATTACTGATCATCGGAGTCAGTCCTTGTAATGATTCATCAAACCAGGCTGTAGACGTACACGGACCAGTAGGTTGTGCAAGCCTGATAACCCATGGGTCGACACAATGTACAACATGGGTCCTGACACATGGAGAGTGGGCAGTGGTGTGGTTAAACCCCACCCATACCCACAGTAAGGATGAGTGCTGTAGAGGAAGGTCAGGTGGGGGAACTATGGGTATGCAATTATGGGCCTAGGCATGCAGGTGTTGGATGGTGCAGTTGTATTAGGACCACCCCGGGGATGTAAGTAATATTCCAAAATGGGCAGAGCTTACACCCATACCGCTCAATCCCTAAGAGCAAAACCACTGGACAGAACATAAACCGTTGGGGGAACAAATAGGGACAGAAAACACATATTCCACTTACAACCTTAGAAAGCTGATAGAATAATAGGTATGCATTAGCATGACTCAGCTGAAGGATGTGAGGTCCTGTGGTATTGTGTGCAGCATGTTAAAAGACATAACACATGTGTATGCCTGGCTACAGGGTAGTCACACACACACACACAAACACGCACTTGCCAGTATTGTGCTTACAAGTCTTGCCTATGTAAAGGTAACTAGTAAAGTGGTATGCAGTTGGGGTATGTGCCACAGAACCCATACAGAACCCATACAATTACACTTACTCTGATTCTGCTTCTGAGCTGGGTGACATCACAGGACTGATTACTTGCAGAGGAGAGGGGGGGAAAGGGTGGTTTAGCAGATGACAAGTATAAAGGCCAGTGCAAAAGGTGGCTTCTTTTTGGAAAGCGGTAAAACCTGCTGTCATGACAGGATGCAGACACAAATACACACACACAACCACATTCAGCCATTTGCTGACACACACATACACACACACACAGTTGCCAGTAGTGGGATCAGAACTCCTGCCTATCTACAGATTACTATTACAGTACTAAGCGGCTAGAAGACGCGACACAGAGATTACATATTTCAAGGCAGTCAGAATGCCCTTCTAAAATTCAGGACATCAACAGGGATACTGACAGTTAAGATGTGCATAGCTGTAAACCTGTGTGTTTATAGTAGGAGTCCATTACAACCTGTATGCACAAACAAGACACATCATCTGCAGGTAAGACATAGGTAGGCCTGAGAGATATAGTTGTAGCACAACAAGCCCTGAACTGGACTATGTCCATCTGTGGAATGGACAACTACTATCACTATACCGGGTTACAGTGGTCATGCTCATACACATAGAATCACAGGACTTGTTTGGATGTATTGACTCCAATTACACAAAGTCACAGTGGGCATGCTCATACACTTAGTAGCACAGGGCCATTTGGGATGCACTATGACTAAAACTACACAAGGTTATACTGGGCATGCTCATACACTTAGAAACAAAGGGCTTGTTTGGATGCACTGACTCAAATTACACAAGGTGGCAGTGGGTACGCTCATACACTTAGTAGCACAGGGCTGTTTGGGATGCACTCCGATTCTAACCACAGAAGGCCACAGTGTGCATGCTCATACATTTAGATGTACAGAACACATTGTAATGGACTCCTATTGTAAACACACAGGTTTACAGCTATGTACATCTTAACTATCAGTATATATGCACATCATACATGTTTACTACCAGATACCTGCATGTGGCCCGTAAATGATATATCAGCATCTGTGCTGTGTGATACACATGCATACATGTACATAAAGTACTGCCATATATATGTGAAGTATACACAATCATGCATGTGTGGAAGTACAGACAATAGGTTAACTGGAACACACAGGTGGATGCTAACTACAGCATGTGTCACACACATTGCTGCCCTGACAGGCATACATTGATATCAGGTTCTGGACAGTGGCATTATACTTGAACAGTGGCATGTGCAAGCATAATATGTGAGCCCCATTGTCTAATGGTACTGAGGTGCAGGTATCAAGATGACCTCTCCCGGCTGTGTTAGTAGTTGACATTATTAGCAGGACCGCTCCACTAAGCATATCTGGCATTGGACATCTACACAACATCTGCTGCTGTCCGTCATGTTAGATGTAGTATTTAATACCAAGCACAATACTGCCACTCGCAATGATGTCATGGTACGAGTGGCAACTGCTTGACCAAAACAATGAGCCAATGTCCTGTTGTAATTATGTTGTCCAGTGTCTGTCATTCTGGGATGTCATGACTGAAAGAAGACATGCCCTTGTCACAGAGCACATGCATCCATGATTCAAGGGAGTGTGGATAATACCTAGGTCGCATTTACGTATATAGTGGCATTCCAAGGCACAAGTCCTATACACACTGGTAACACCCTGACTCCTACAAGACAATTGCATTGGATACTTATGCTAACCAATGCTAGATGTGTGGCTTTCGTAATCTATTTGCTCAATGCAGACCCTACAATGGGGAATACTGACATCTGTGCCGTGAGGAACACCTGGTTGAAGGCTCTGTAGTGCACAATAGCACTACCACCATATAACTCAGATCCAGACATGTGGGCCATGACACTGCTATGGACCACTCCAGGTGGTGGTGTCCACATATTCATAAAGGCTACTCACAAGTAAAGACCACTACTCCGACATAATTCATCACAGATGTGTCAGGTACAGGTGACAGTGGCAAAAGCTGCATTCTATGTAGTATCCTCATATACATCCACCACCATGTCCTCAGACTACCAACACACATCCATACATGTGGTATAAAATAGTATGGTAGAACACCAAATAACCTTCGACTGGTGGACTGTACCTAGCCCTACATCAACTGTGCAAAGTACCCATATACTGACACAGTTGCATAATGTGTTATGCAATGCAATAATACCACTGTTTGTAACCAGGTCAGTTGTACACATACCATGGTCCTTTGGATTTTGTCAGCATTAACACAGTTGCCTGTTGCTGTACACCAGTAAACAACACCCTCATGGTTGGATATGACCTAGATGTACCTGCCCTGGATATGCACATCCCACACTCATACAACATAAATGAGAATACCATTGCTGTTGTTGTCCTTTGTACATACAGGTGGCTACATTCATTACACACATGCACATGGAAGATAGGTCCATGGCTGCTGAATGCTAACATTACATATGGTTTGATATCTATGTTGACAGAGGTAATATTCCCTCTCTACTGGTCACCAATGACACCTATCATATCATATAACAACCCATGTGGCATGTATGTCATTAGACATGTCCACCTAATGCAATGCCTACAAACATACCCAAATAACAGGATCATAGGACCTACACACACAGCCTGTATTGACAGACTCAGGGGAATACAGCTATGCTCTGTATGTTCCTGAGTAGTTACAGGTGATATGTGCATGACATGTACAGCCATGTGTGCCCACAGCTCCTACATATACCCCATGTCAACAATTGCAAACCATGCATGCTGTGTGCTGTCTGGACATTAACCTTATTACCAAAATAGCCAGAAAGTGCTGGGGTGAGATGTTTACAAGCCACAGACCTCGCACATGCTTGAGTAAGTGTAATGCCTAGCTCAAACAGTGCACATTCCTGGCACTCTTCAAGTACTCATGAGGTGTGTGTGGCAAATATGATGTGTGTGTGGCAAATCTGATGTGCTCACTGTTGACCATTACAGTGCCTTGGCTTCACAGTGGAACTGTCAATTAACAGTTTGTGGGATCATGGCATGGAATATTGCTGTGTGTGTGTCTTGCTGATGTGCTGTTGGCATAAATGTACACTTAGCTACTCAGTGAAGGTGGTTGTGTGTCCTACCAGTACATGAATACAACATCCATTATGGTGTAATGCTCAGCTAGGTTTCACAAATGATGTGGGGAAGGTGTGGAATGTGTCTTCTTGACCTGCTAGTCCACTTACTGATGGAGACTGCATATGTGTACATGTATTGATGTGTGTTTAGATTCCATGCATGTGCAGTGTCTGATGTTTGAAGGTGACTGCTGTCTTGGTACATCATGCAGTTGCAATGCAGCCTCACATTGTCAACTGTATATGGTGATATGATCAAAGTACTGTAAGCTGTTCTTTAGGTATGGACAGATGTTTGGACATAGCTACTAAGTGGTGGGGCTACTTTGCAGATGAATGATTACTGTGGACACCTCACAGGTGTGTTACAACCATTCCTACAATAACTTGTGTAACTGCTAAGCTATGGTTTTGTTAAATGAAGGGTAGGACACACACCGTAGAATGCAGAAAGGGTGACACTGAAGGCAAACTCTTGACACCTGGAACAGTAACACCTCCCCTGTGCATATATTGTGCATATATTGGCACAGTTGTCAAAGGAAAGAGTCAGTACACTTTGTAGCACATGTGATAGTGCTGTCATTCTGTAATACCTATCATGAGGTAGGCAGGTGTTTGATTCACAGTACTGGCACGTGTGGGTGTGTGTGTCCATATATGTCACGTATGGTAGGGAATACATCCCACATGTTTTTCATTTTCCTGTACACTGTTTGCACAGAGTGAAGCGCAGAAAGCAAGACATAGGCAGGTGTTTGAATCACACACGTCAATTGTCTGTACGTGTGTGACATAGATGTATATCTTTGTGAATGCCGCAGTGTGTGTGTGTGTGTGTGTGTGTGTGTGTGTGTGTATGTATGTGTGTGTGTGCATGGCTGTCCAGTCCCTGGAGTGAGGCTGTATTTTGCCATAGTGATATGATAAGACCCCCTCCCCCCATCCACTCAATGCAATCTAGTATCCCTGTTGATGTTATCAATCTTAGAAGGGCATTCTATCTGCCTGTAAACATGTACGCCCTGGGGTGAGGCTTGTTGTTACACAGCCTACTGATGAACCCCTCCTCCCCACATACACTCACCGCAATCTAGTATCCCTGAAGATGTCCTCGATCATAGGCCATTCAGACTACCTGTACATGTGTAATCTCTGTGGCGCATCTTGTAACTGCGTAGTACTATAATGAAGATTTGCACATAGGCAGGGGTTCTCATCCCAACACTGGCAACTGTTTGTGTGTGTCAGAGTGTATGTTACTGTGTCTGTGAATCCCTGAGTGTGTGGGTGTGTTACTGTGTCTGTGAATCCCTGAGTGTGTGTATGTGTATGCATTCTGTTATGAGAGCGGGTATTACTGCTTCCCAATGAGAAGCCACCTTTTCCACTGGCCTTTACCCTTGTCATCTGCTAAACCACTCTTACCTCCTCCCCACTCCAGGTAACTATACCTGTGATGTCACCAATTATGGATGCGACAGCCCTGGCCACAGTAGCTTACTATACAGCTATCATGCTCTTGGATCATTAGATCAGTAAACATGTTTGAAACTTGGGAGATTATAACTGTGATGTGGAAGCAACAAAATGCATGCAGATATTGTCATGCAGACCTGTGCATAGTCTACATTTACATATACACTAACCGCAAACAATGATATCCCCCGGCACATGCAAGGACACCTGAAAGGGGAAGGCAGAACATTAAGATCAACATGCAGTTACTGTTGTTACACATGATACATACTGTTGAAAGTATAAAATGCATTCTAAAACTGTAGTACATGGTATGTCTGCTGCCTGTCAACACCACTTAACAATTGTAATCTACAATTGTCTTCCTAGTATGTTCACCCTGTGCATCAGACCATATGAGCATGTCCCTGCACCGATGGTGTGGATGACAGGGATGCGGCACAGGCATCATCATATGCACAAGATGATAATGTTTGCCAGAGGCCTAGTTTGCACCACTGGATGACATCATGTGTGTGGGTTAGGGCCTTTCATCTCATTGGACGTGTATAGATGTTATGCATGTGTGTGTTGAGGTGCCCTACATTTGTTTCTGGTGTGTGCGTGTATGTATGCACACAGGTCTGGCATGTGGCTGGCCTACACAGGGGTATTATTGACAGCTGCAGACTGTACAGGGCAGTTTTCACAGTTCATGGTGTCCAGGTGTGGCCACGTAATGTGCTCCTGCCAGGGGTTGCACGGGCACTACCAGGCAGAGGTCCAGATTGGGTACTGATGACACATATCCACTGGAACTGTGTCCCTGTTGGGATCGTCCAGGACCACATGCACGTGGCCTGCTGTGTCCTGGTGTGGACAACACAGCACTAGCTGCACTGCTGCTGCTACTGCCACTAAAGGAGTGGGCATGTGAAGTAGCATGTTCAAGTAGACCTTTAATAGGTGATGTAGCTGGCCTATGTCCGCGTGTCTGACGCCTCACTCCCACCAGATGTTTCAGCACAGACATTCCACACTCGAGGATTGACATGTCATGGTCAAGGACTCCCACCATGTCACCCAATCATTTATCCAAAACATCTGAAAGATGATGGTAAGCATTTGCAATTGCCTGGATGTTGTCAGTTAAAGAACGGACAGCAGCTCTCTGAAGCCTCAGACCATCTCTGTTGTGCCATTCAGCACATGCCTGTGCCTCCATTACAGGCTGAGATGGTGACACCAGCTGATGTGCTAGGTCTTGCAGGGGCATGTTGGCCAGAGGTCCTCCTATGAGCAGCACTGGGCACATGCCTGTGTGGGACATCACCAGTCAGTTGGCTGGGATCATGGCGTGCACGCACACCTTCCATAGTCTCCACACTTTCCTGTTCCATGCTACCACCCATCAACTGTCCTTCCTCTATGGCCCCTGGTGATGGGGTATGTGTAGGCATGAGATCTGTGTGCGGGTATGAGGGGGATGCAGGTGGAATGGCAACTAATGGCACAGTTTCAGCCCCCGACAACCCTGCCTGTGCCTCAATCATATTTTCATCATCACTGCTAGAGTCTGTGGGGACACTAACATAAGGTGGACCACAGGAGGGCAATGCACCTACATCAACACCTGTGAGGGGCAAACAAGAACTGTACATTACAAGTTATACAGCACAGTACACCTACAGACAGACACACACACACAGACAGACACACACACAGACTCATGCTATGACACCTAACGGCATGCAACATGCATGTGATATAGCAGAAGGCATTCAGCTTAGACATTTATAGTGGTAGTTATCATACATCCCTGAGTAGCACACAACAGCATGCATGTGTTATAGCAGAAGGCATGCACCTTACACAATTATAATAGTAGTTAGCATACATCCCTGTGTTGAACCATTTATGTTAGTAGGTTATGCCCCAAACCTGCAACACAATGCATGCACTATGCACCATTGCACTGCACTGTCATGTTTTGTGAAATATACCCCACATTAACAGACCATCGCTGACCTTTGTACATCTGCCACAGATGCTTTGTGTTGGCCACTGCCCCTATGTGTGAGGAGGACATGAGCAGAAGGGTATGTTGAGTGAATACTATGTTTGCCTGAGCCCTAGCTTGCATATCTCCCCCAATGCAGTGCATGTCTGTTCAACATTATTCTGCTTACCCCTGAGCCAAGTCTGCAGACAATGTGCATGTGGCTGTACACACATGTTTGACATGGCTGTCCCTACTTTGCAATGGTGCCACAGACCAGCACTGGTTAACAGTACACCAGCCTGATGTGTGGCATATGTCCTTGCCAATTGCATGTAGTATGACATGTCTTCTGCTGATGTGTTGAATGACATGCATACATGTTTAACACAATGGTGTCCTTTCAAATATACAGTGAGGTAATGGTGCCTCAATGCAGGGATGTGTTATACTAACATGGACCTTCAGCTGACGCAATGTTGTCAGTCCGCCCTACAGATATACAGTGACATACTGCACATTGAGCTGATGTGCATAGTCATTGCAGGGCATCATGTGACTACACTATTGCTATACAGTGTGAGTTACAGACACAGTTCATAGCCATGACTGTGTTCAGATACAATACATATCTAATGTGAAATGTGACCTACATCACTGAGGTGTATACATACTAAACCCTACTGTGGAATGTGTGCCGCAGGTCACTGAAGGGTATACAGATGACACCCCTGCACATCTGCAACCATATTGCTGATGACTGGCAACTATGCCCAGACATGGCTAACTTAGCAGTACTCCATGTCCCACATGCCATCTGTGTACCTCACACATGAGGAGCAAGCATGACAGTGATGTCTGACACCAGCAAGGTGAATGTACTGTATCTGTGGCCTGATGTGGTTGTATGTGTATGTTGTGCAACACATGTGTGTATTTGGATACTGCATAGGTGAATGCTTTCATGTCGTGACACACTCATGATGTTCAAGACATGCTATGTGGTGGTTTGATGTCATGCCTACACAAGCTGTGCACAAGCCTGTATGATGTTTAGTGTTTCACATCTGCAATATCACCAATACACAAAGGCCATAGTTGTATTGTGTCAGGCCAATGTACAACAGGGTGTACACATATGTACATCACTTCTACTGTGTGTGTTGCTTCATGTCTCTAGCCATCCTCCATGGCCATGTGTAAACATATTCTGTCCAATGGTTGCGATGGGCATCTATTTCACATGTCAGTGTTGTCCCATATGACAGACACCCATAGATGTCATATGCTCCACTGAGGACAGGGTTATGCAGACAAAGGGTGGTATGTTTGGGATGTGAGTTATGTTTTGCAGGACAGTTAAGCAGTGTTGCAGTCAGCCCACTAAATGTCATGGACATGTCAGATAGCACATGACATTGTGTGACATTCATAGCAAGGGTATAATCCACAAGGGTGAATCCTGTGGGCTGGTCATACTCCAGCTCCAAAACATTTAGAGTGTGTGCACATATGCTCTCTGCATAGTACTGTTTGTATTCCCCACATGTGCAATGCTGATCTGCAGTACATGTCCCTACAGTGAGCCACACCAACACCATTGTATTCACAGCTGTCCACACATCTTGCAATGACAGTTTGTAAGGTTTAGTGTAAGTGTTTTATATAGTCTTCAATTATTCCATATGGGTAACCACTGTGATGCATTGCAGGTCTGACCTGTATATATTAACAGGGCCACCATACATTATGTGTACATGTGTTAAATGGCCACATGGTAGATAGCATGAAATTAATATGATCTGTGCATTATTGAGCCTGATAAATAATAACAATCTCACCTGCAACAGGCTGCTGTTGCTGCAAAATGCCAGAGGTACCTAAATAGGAGTGTCACAGCAGTAAGACCATTATCTACACCTGTGTGATAGCTACAGGGTGCAATGTGCATGTTAACACATACGCCAGTACAGCAGACAATTCTATGGAGTATGCACATCTGTGCATACATAGAGTAGCAAGCTATGGTATGTGGCATGTGTGCGTACATGCCTTGCATATGATGTTACATTACATATTGTACAGTAACACATGTAACTATATGAAATATAGCTGTGTTATACGTGTAGTAGTGCCTTACCAGGCAACTCCAGGTTCAGTGGTTGTATGACACCCACCTTCACAATACCAGCTAAAGCTTGTGGATGGAGTTCTGCAGGTGTCCCCAGGTTGGCCAGTAGCTCCTCGGTACGTGTGAGTGGGGGCTGGGTGAGTGGCCCTCCACCTGTTGCACCTTGTTCCCTGGCAATTGCATTTGCAAGTTGTTTCGCCCATCTAATGATGTCAGTGCAGTGTTGGCGCACCTGCTGATAGGTGCGATTGTGGCCGCCAACATCATTTACCCTCCTGCGCAGTTCCTCCCACTGGGCATCCCATTGCTGTGCATCCTGTGGGACATGGCTGAAGAGTGTTACATGTTTGTCGAGGAGGTATGGAATGAGGACCGCATCCTCCAAGCAGGTGTATGGTGGCAGCCTGGCATGCGGCATACCTGGAAGACATAATGATGGAGACAGGTCACAGTAACTCACAGAGAAGTACAGAAGTACAGCCGAACATACATGTGTATCACATTTATTAAGATTACAAATATGTATTTGCAAATCTACATGGCACTAACACCACTGACATGTTTAACTTACACACATTTGACACATACTGGTGATTTGATGTAATCACCATATATGTGTGTGTCAAGTGATGAAATTGCTCATACTCCATGTGGATGTTGTCTTGATGTGGACATGTCTGTTTGCCTGTACTGGTGTCTTTACCTATCAGCACATGCTTGGATGTGTAATGCAATAGACCTTAATGCTGTGTATATGTTACATATATAGTCATACACAGCCTTAAGGGACATGACCTGTGACCCTGCAGACTTGCTCATGGAAAGTTTTACATATACGTGTTTTGCCATATACATCTACATGGCACTGTACAGCAGTTTTGCATCCTGCCATGTATTACCTGTGTTGCACATGTGAAACACATGGGACAATGGCTAGCTTGATGGTATTTGTAGGGTTGGATATCAACTATAGCATGAATGGTCATAGTGAACTAGTTGGCTATATGCCCTGGGCCATTTATGTGTCTAGGCTGAAATGTTACCTAGCTGTAGCCAACAGACAGTTAAGTTACAGTGGCCAGTTCAAGCAGTGCCACAGAACTGATCCACAGGGTTACTGATATATTCGCCATGCGGTTATCACACCATGTCTCAAAGAGGGGCAATGTGCAGCTTTACTGGACAGGGATGCATAGTATGGCAGGAGTATGTAAAGTGTATGGGACATGGATCTGTCAAGCATGTTGTGATCCTTGTACTAGAAAGGTGGATGTCCATGAAGTATGTGTTTATTTGGAATCAGGATATGTAAGTGTAGCATGTCCAACATCTCTGTGTTGGACATGGCTTTATTCAGGGTAGGCATCATGCTACATAGTGGAGCTAGGGATTGGGAAGGCCAGTGTAGGCCATCTGAACATGGCCAATGACCCTTAAAGAAAATATGTGATTTATTATGGGTCACTTGAGTGTTGAGTATGGCTGTACAATGATCTATATATTCATGGATGGCACCCTGTCATGATTAGGGGTGCCACTTATGACTACCTGACTGGTATGGTAAAGTAACTATCAAAGGAAAGACTACAGTCCAGCTGCATCCCATACACATACAGTTTCCATTATGTTGACGACTGCCTAGGTGGTAGTTCATGGGTACAGGGTTTTGAACATAGGGGATGACAATGCAATACTTAGCTGTCAGATTGTGGCCATACGTCACACAACACACATCTGAACCACAAAGGCCCTTCTGTATGTTGCCCGCAGCACTTATTGAGTCAACTATTGTTCCTAGTTCACAGTCATTTGCAAATCTCAATAGGCAGATGCCTTCTGTGTTAGTCTGTGTGGTATAGATAACAATGAGGGGGAGTACCAGGAATTAACCCTGTATTACTGTAGCTGGCACTGGTTTGATGTGCGTGTATGAATCAGACACCTTCTGTAGTGTTGGTTCTGCCAGCAGTCCAGTTGCCAACCACTCCTGTGACATAGGAATATACACCTAGTTTACTGAGTGTAGCTGGAACACAGCATGGGTGATGGTGTCCTAAGACCTGGCAAGGTCATGATATGCTGTGTGAATCAACCTTACTGTCATCTACATCTGTACTGACTACATCAAATAAGTTGATCAAGGTTCATGGCCTTACAGACCAGACTCAGCAGGATAGTAGTACACATTTCCCATTATCAGTGGTGTCTCCCCCTTTGTGGGGTGTGATAACTGTTGCTGTGCAACATTCAGTGTGTACACAGCCTGACATGAAGCTATGATTGAACATGATGTATGTGTGTGTGTGTGTGTGTGTGTGTGTGTGTGTGTGTGTGTGTGTGTGTGTGTGTGGAGAGCAAATAGTTTGGACATTTGTGTAGGATACACCCTGGGATGTTGACAGGTCCCATGCATTCTGTATATATGGCTTTAGAGAGTGCAGCTTGTACCTGCATAGCTGTTATTACAGGGGCTCTGTAGTGTACATGGATATATAAATATGTGTACCTGTTGGGGGAGAGGTGAGTGTGGGTTTAGGTTATCCAAGACCCTATCTGGATGAACAGGTGCTATTTCTGTAGGTGCAGTACCTCTCATGCCATAGTGCTGTGAAGCACGGCAGGTCTTGTTGTTGCCATTACGATTCATGACACAGCTATAGAATGCTCTGTGGTTGGATTAGTTTCACAGTAGCTTTGTGTGGCTTTAAATGGTGTATCTGCATCTTACTGAGGTTGACCAGGGATCACCTCCACTCATGTGTGTTCA
This sequence comes from Protopterus annectens, assembly GCF_019279795.1. Taxonomy (NCBI): domain Eukaryota; kingdom Metazoa; phylum Chordata; order Ceratodontiformes; family Protopteridae; genus Protopterus; species Protopterus annectens. The sequence continues at coordinate 648,005,255 of NC_056737.1, forward strand.
CTCTTGCAACAGTTACTACCTTATGTGGTACAGTTTAAGGCAGGGTACCACCAAGTTTGCCTTCCTGTTTGTGTTTGGTTGAATCTTGGTTCTGTTTCAATGTCACAATCACTGCACTTATGCGAGTTCTTAAAGTGCATTTGTGTAGGATTCAGCATTTGCACATGCATTGCCCATCTGCATGGGTGCCATGACAGTCACCACTTCGCTCTTAAGCATAACACTGGCTTTAGAGACTGACTATGGGTAGCATACTGTTAGCCCTGTTTTGTGACTATGGTGATCCAGGTCATTGGGGTTGATGAAATCCAACATGCATTGAGCACAGGTGTTGGTACAGGAGTCTTCCCAGTTCTTAATGGGATAGTTGAGAGTAGCCATTATTATGGTTTTCTGTCTCAAACCTAATATTCCCCATTACAGCACAATATGACAGTTGGGAATTCTGAGGCATGGTGAGTTATCTGTCGTAAGGTGCAATTTGGATTCCACTTTGGCACAAAGGTAATGCTCAGCATACTGCATCTGAAGTTATGCAAGTGCAACTAGCATGGGGGTGTACATACCCTTCAGGAATATGGACACACCTGTGGCCAGTGTGTTCCAATAAAGGATAATGGCCAAGAGGTGAGGTATGTGTTATAACATGATCATGCAGGGGTGCTCCCCGGAGCATCGAGCCATATCTCAGTCACTGCATAGATATGTTCTCCATGTTAAGGATTGACATGAATCCATACTGAGTTTCTGAAATGTATCACTGAGTAGCGAGACCCGCAGTTTATTGCTTGGCTGTCCCTGTTATAGCAGTGGACTTTCACAGGAACTTTGCATGATGAAGGCACTATAGGGGAAGCATGAGCCCTAGCCAGTATCCAGAATCCCAGGGGTGACAGGTGCAGGCCCTGTCTGGCAAAGCATCATGGTCTGTCAACCATGTTATCTCAGGCAGAGAGATACTGGATACCCACTGAATTACACCAGTACATTAGACAATTATGAAATACAATCCTTTTGCCCCTGTACTGCAGTATCATTCTGGCCAATGGCAGAATGCTACCCAGGCCTTGGGACATACCTGCCTGGGCTACAAGACCTGACAGTTCCTACATGTGTGTTTTCCATGCAGTCCAGGCTACTGCATCACAGGTCCTGCACAACAACATGAAATATGCCAGAGCCATGTGTATAGTTCAAAAGGTGGTCTGAGTGTGTGGGTATGTGGCTAATCATGGCAGACAGGCAGCTGACAGTATGTTAGCCCTCGTATAGCTTGGTGAGTAACATAGTGCTAGAGTTTGCATTCACAAATGAGTACTGTTGGGCATGTTTCTGGCCACGTGTTCTGAGGTGTGGCACAATTATGCAAACTATGTCATACAGGTTTTGTATTTTGTTGTCTTTCTATTCCAGCTTGGGAGGTCTCTTGCTTGGCCAGACACTTAGAAGCCTCTGTGAATGTGTGTGATTTCTGTGTGGGTGTCCTTACTGTGTTCTACTAAGGGTATGTGTTGGTTGTGGTGATGTCATGACTGTCCAGTCCAGTCATAGCTGTAGACTGGACTGCCTTGTAGCTGCATCCCAGAAAATGTGTGGGGTGTGGTGTTAGGTAAGTTTGGCAGTGTACATGGCATAGAGATTACATTCCCCCAGGATGGCCACAAACACAAAGCTGACATTAGTAAACACCAGTAGCTGACTAGTGGACATGACTGTATGAGGATTCAGTACTACAAGTACCAAGTACTGTATTTAGTTTATGTATTGCTTATGAAGATGTTTTAGACAGTGATGCTCACAAGTAAATATTTGTGTTATGGATGTGACAACACTGGCTATTAGAGAAACATAGTAGCTACCTTTAGCAGCAATCCTCCTCTGAGGAGCATGTCACATCCTGATAGTTGATTACAGATGATGCAAGTGTCAAAAGGTCTGTATCCTTTTCTGGGTATATACTCACATATTACCCAGAACCATGAGCTCTGTTGGGCACGGACACCCACTCCCAAAACAGAGTCAAGTATCAATAGACTCTGCTGCCACTATCAACATGATCAGGATATAATCAGATAGTGTAAGCCATCACCGAAGAAGTAGCTATTACACATGGGCAGAGGTCTCCTACATCTTACACTCCTACTGCAGATGTTACACTGGAGTAACAGATGATATGCAACCTGTTTCATTACCAGTACTGTGCACAACCTTACATACAGTATTTACAAGCGGCTGTTAGGTTAGCAATGAGAGGTTAGGCTACACAAACCTGAAAGTTCAACCAGTGTGTCTCTACTCTCAATATCCACTCTATGTAGGTGTACACATAGCCATTTGGGCCAGCCCTATAACAAGGGTCACTACACATTTGCATAACATGTACACATGCACAGCTGTAATTGCTTGCAAACGATACTAGTGAGGTGGATATTACATGTCTTATGTGCATGGATAGTTACCTAGCTCTTCTAATTTTCTTTGCTATCATGCTGCTAAACTGTCAGATGAATACAAGTCATATGTATCCTGTTTCTGAGTATTGTAATCACCAACAGACATGACTAATGTTTGCATAACATAACAGAAACGCTATGTAAAATGGAATACAGATTTGCCTAACATATTGTACATTACACAGTTATTGGCACAATATCCCACAATGCAAATCATATTTGCACAGTAAGCCCACCTTTCACATGTTCATCTCACTAATACACCCATACATATGTCTACTGTTACAATATATCAACATATACTATCCCCTGTTATAGTACATACTTGTTGGGCCAACACTGACAGTGGCTGGAAAAGAACTGAATTCCAAGCCCATATTTATCATCCCTTGTGGTGTATGAGGAGTTTGCCTTGTGACCTACAGCAGTACACACATAGAATACTACAAGCATTACTACTGCTCAACAATACATTGCTACAAGATAGCTATTTCCACTATATGCATTGATTACACTGTAATTATTACAGAACAGGTACTATATACACAGACATACTAAATGTTATACATACCTTCTTAGTAATTGGAGGTGTTATTGACCGGTATATTAATCATTTGCGGTTTGAGTTTCGATCTTCTGTTGGGTATTTTGTACTATTCTGCAGGTAGATACAGATGGTTTGAATGTATGACTAGGCATCCTTTTATAGTTAGAGATTAGTAACGTGCTATCCTGATCACCAATTGGTGTTCCACAGTAGTTAATTACATGCACATCAGCTGTGCAGCTACTCCCTTAGCCAATACCATGGCAACGGTGGAGTATAATTGAGTACTCTACTTGGGCGTTGTCCCTTTGCCTTACTTGTGAGGAAGACAGCCTGGAAGTGTTGTTTGAAATCTATTGCAACAGCTGTATGGAGACAAACAGAAATATATTGTGTGTAATGCCTAGAAGATTTGGTCTACATGTGAGTACTGTTGCTATATTTCTGAACATTGCTACTTGTGCAGGGTTTGTTATTACCTAATACTTCTGCATATGTTTCAGTCTGGCCAGGATGATTGACCAGCTCACAGCTGTATGGATATGCATATAATGTTAAGGGGTTTACAGTGTGCTCACCAGACATCTTTAGTTTGGTGTAAATGTGTATCATACTGTGCTGATAATCAGTAATTGGTAACACTTCCTGGTGTAATTACTTTTCAACCCTCTGAAACAGGATTAGTTCAAACAAACCCTGTAACATCAGCGGCTGTTCCATTGTATAACATCAACTATTTCACATAGGGCCATGTTAGTGTGTCTCTGTCCAGGTATGTTAAGGTTTCAGCAGATGTCATACAGTGGGTGAATAATTGGTTATGGTATGACAGTATGTATTGTTGTAATTATTGAAAACAACAGGAAAAGAAATGTATTATAAACAGGAATCTATTTCTCTAATAAAATAATGTGGTACTTTGATTTCATTATGGTTGTTTTGAATTTAAGGCTATTTCTTTAAATTTTTTGTTTTTATATTTTAATATTATATTATTTAATTGAATAATAATCTGATTGAATGTAAATTAATGTTAATTTTTTTTTTTAAGTATTTTTTTTTAATGACTTAACTTTTTGCTGCTTTGGCTAGGCTGAGGCGCTAGAGAGAACTTGACTGTTCTTGTAAATATATTGAACTGTATTTAATAAATTTAACCAGACTTTGAAAGTAGAGCTGGGACTCACTTATTGTTCCTGTTGTTGGTAATATTGTTGTAATTAGTTTGGGTGTGGGGAGATTTTGGTGGGTGTACATATTAGATGCAGGTGTGTAGGAACTGCTTTTATACATACTCTATATGTGTGTGGGGGTTCTTTCCCTAGGTGAACACCTATCACTTAGTGGGCTAATACTATGGTAATTGCAGGCTGATTCATTAAGACACTGTTAAATGTTTCCTGTATAGCATGAAGGTACTGTTAGTCCTTGAATCCTTTTGGCAATACATCGGAATGTAATAAAGTTTTGCTACATGAAAGTTGTCTGTGTATTTCTGTCATGGATATTTGCAATCATTGTAGTTGTGTTGGTGACTAACCCTATTTGTCTCATGTCCATAGAACATATTTGTAATAGTGTATTGCCATATACTCTTCATATGTTATGTTCATATTGTTTGGGGGTGGCAGAATGTGTGATTGCTACAGTCCATGTTATACTCACATTTGAACACTTCAGATGCTGTATATACACATGTATGTATGTATGGATGTATATATATATATATATATATATATATATATATATATATATATATATATATATATATATATATATATATATATAGAGATATAGATATATAATATATATTATTGCATACGTTTATATGTACATCCATAGATGTGCATGCTTTTAACCTATGTATATATCTAGATATATATGTATATCTCTATATATCGACATGTATCTATCTCTCTCTCTTAATATATATATATATAGCATACACCTTTCATTGGGTACATGGTGGTTTGTCCTATTTCCACACAATCCTCCCTTTTGTGTTTTAACCTGTCTGAATACACAACTGGCATAGGTACATCTCAGGTAGCTTAGTGGTAGGTTACTCTGAGGATGGTGTACATGGTTGCAGGTTCTAATCCTGGAAGTGGTTATTATTTTACCACTCAGAACAGGCACGGGTAGGGGAAGTGTGAGTAATGCACATTTAAGCGGGTTTGCCCGTGGTCTGCATGACGTTAAGCAAAGGTTAAACCTGTGAAACGCTTATCTGTTTAACCATGTCTAAGCAACGCTTTTCCATCGTGCAAACCCGTGCAAAACTGCTTACACCTGCTTAAAAGTGCTTTAATCAACCTGCATCCGACAGCCCTTATTCTGGCCCTCAAAATAAATTAACAACCCTTGCAGGTCATGAACCCGGGACCATGAACACCAGTCACTGACTTTACCACTAAGGCATCTGAGATATGTACAAATGTTATGGTGTTTAGAATATACATTTTACTATAGGCATTCCTCACTACTGACAACAAATGTGACAGTCAGTTGGTGTACATATGTATGATACATGTTAATGTTCATATGTTTGTGGAATTAAGTGTTGCAATGTGACCTGACAGGGTGTATTATGGATGAGAATGGTTCTTGTTTTGTTTCTTTTTTATATTGTCCCCATTCTCCATGTATACCCCTCCAGTTCACATATTGAACATCCAACCCCGGCTATCCTTGATGCATTATTTCATTGCCCATCATTCCTCCCCCCACCCCTATCTCCACATACACAGCAACCATCCCTTCTATGGTGAATTAAGTTAATATTAATAGTTATAATACCACAGCTGCATGTGTTTTGTGTACAATATAATTACTTTGGATTGCTTCTGTGACACAAAGCGTGTTCATAGATGTTTATATATATGGCTATAGATGTAACTGTATGTATCTATATATTTCTATCTATGTGCAGACATCACTGACATGCACATATATATATATATATATATATATATATATATATATATATATATATATATATATATATATATATATATATATATATATATATATATATATATATATATATATATTTATATAGTATTAATTTGTAACAGTTATACATATGTAGACTTGTGTATGCTGATTCACAAACTACAGTACATTACAATGTACTGTACATATGTACACAAAGTGACTGTCCCATTTGTGGTCAATACTGTGGAATGCCTACAGTATAAGGTGTAGTCTAAAGACCATGAAACATGTATACAGCTCAGATGGCTTAGTGGTAAGTCCCATGACTATTGTGTGCGTGGTCCAGGGTTCAACACCTGTGATGCTTCAAAATGTGTTTTACTCCAGAATAAGGCTCATTTAAGCAGTTGTAAGCATGTTTAAAAGTGTTTGTGTGACATTAAACCAGCAATTAAACAAACTTTAAAACTTATAACCTGTGAGCGCATACACGGCCACATCTGCTAACTACTCAGGATATATACATTTCAGTGAAATAACATCTCACTATATGCTTACATAACATTACATTCTCCATTGACTTTACCCTCCAGCACACATGGGTATATATGGGTGTTTCAAATGTTTATTAAACTGAAGAATACTACCTAGATATGCAAGCTGTGGTTAAGGTATACTTTTTAACATGAAAAACATCTCTGACTTTATTGGGATTTGAACCAGGAATGCACATGCAAATGCTGTAACCATTACACTATTGACATTAACATTGCTTCTGCCTAACTCCTATTTAGATGATTTCTATGTGTAAGCTACGCTAAGCAAAGGGCAGAGGTGCCCAAACCCACTGAGCTTCACTTACTCTTGAAATAAAAACATAAATGAAATGAGAGACTATAAATTAAATTCCTAACTACATTAGGCATAGCCCCTCACTGACACACTTCATGAGAAACCTTGATGTGTGAATGGGTAACAGAATATACACCCCTGGGATCATGTGTCCCAGAACCATACAGCCAGGGGTTGGGGGAGCACCTCTAGTTTTATAGCTGCAAGACCTGTTGGGGAAATTGAATGGTGTTGATGTTTCATGTTAACATGCCCTCTTTAGATCACTAAGTGCCCCTATCACCCTCCACCACCCCAGTCCTCAACAGCTTCCTGCAACTCTGCCTGGAATCACTTCATTGACTATGCTTGACAGAGGCTCAGTTACTTCATCAATGGTGCGGAGAAAGCCAACACACTGTAGCTATGCTTCTAAATGCCCTTGGGCAGATAGCCTACTACCTATCTGTGAACCTCTAAAGTGTAGGCCATCACAGACATAATATGTGAATAAACAGAGCTTTCAGATCACAATATACAGTGAAAAAACACCATGTAGTCAGAAAACAGTTAAGTACAGCAAGAACATACAGAACACTGATACTTAATCACTCCAAAAGTCTATCTTGGAAGCTAGAAGACTTGTATAAGTTTAAGGCTTTCTATTGCTTACCAGTAGGTTACCTACAGGAAAGATGAGAAACAAGCACAGATGGGTAACATGCATGCAACAATACCATACCGGCTTGCATGTGTCAGCCTTAGGCTTTGAAATACTGGCCAAGGCTATTGGTGCCCCCATGGTGCCTTTTTTAGGCAAGTCTCAAAGGTGATTCCCACCTCTGTAAACAGCATAATAGCAGAATCCTTGAGAGTTACGCTACTCAACGCCAGGTGTTGTAATCACAACATGTACACACTCACAGCACTCCTCCATGTGGGCGTCGACTTCTGTGTAGTAACTGAGACATGTTTTCAGGCTCCTGAGAGCACACCAGCACTACTGGACTACAACCCATACCACACATTTTGGCCACAGAACGTGGACTGACACAGACATGGAGGGGGTGTATCCATATTCATCAGGGATACCTACACCTCCAGGTTAGTAGGGCAGCATGATACCTCTGAGATTATCCATGTGCAGCTAACATCAGCCACAACTGCAATGCAAACTGTGGCCTGATACAGATCACCCTCCATGACCCAGGACCACCACTCCTCCTACCTGGAGACAGTGGAAAACATGACAGTCCTACCGAACACCCTGGTATTGGTCAAAGTCAACTACCCTAACTTTAACTGGGAAACGTATTCGAGTACTCACTTCCAGGCCCAGCGCTTCCTGGAATTTATCACCTCATATGCCTGTGTCAGATGGTAAACTCCTTAATGAGAGGTGGAAACATACTAGAAGTGGCAATCACCAACATGGGCGACAGGTGCACCACAGCAGAGGTAAACCGGTCACTGGTTAGATCTGACCATGGACTTTTCACTGATGATTTCCACACCCAACCATCTCCCCCACCCAAGGAAACCACAGTAAATACCTTTCCTACAGCTAAATTCACACTACTAATGACAGAGGTGGGAGGTTTCACAGCCCCCACGCTAAGGGAAAACACTGCTCAAGATACAGAAAGATTTAAAAATGCACTCTATAAGCACCTACAAGGAAGTATGGATTGTGCCATCACTGGTAAACCAAGACTCGTTCCTCCTAGACATGGACACCAGTCTGGTGGACCCCTGCAATAAACAGAAGTAGGACAGTAGTCCAGAAAAACAGCAACACCCAAGAAGGGCAGACATCCGTGACCAGTATTAGTAAGAAACAGAGGTCCCTCATGAAATCATCCAAGGCTAACATCAACAGGAAAATAGGCAGGGATTTGAAAGATAACCACAAAGCCTTCTTTGGCTATGTGGTAACACATAGATTTGCACTGTGCCGGTGCAATATAGCACAAAATATACGGAACCTACCGATATCGCCAACATCCTTGCAGATATATTCAGTGCAAACTTCACCCCCTAAAGAGCCCACAACAATACCCGGAAAGTACAGTATCCCAGACATCAGAGACACACAGGTGGAAATGGCCCTCTCAGATGGCAAAACAGAGAGTCAATGGAGGCAGATGGTGTCCCAGACTGCATCTTGCAAACAAAAAGACAAACTAACCCCCCACCTAATTAAGCTTTTCAACCTCAGCCTCTACACAGGCTACATGCCCATACAATGGTGCAGAGCAACGGTTATTCCACTCCACCAAGGTGGAAACACAACTGACCATGATAACTACCACCCCATAAGCCTGACTAGCTTGGTCTGCAAAGCTATGGAGCGCATCCTCAAGGCACTCATTGACAAAGACATTAGTAACCTCCAAACACTTGACCCAACCCAGGTCAGCTTGGTTGAGTGCAGATCATGCCTACTGAAACTGTTTGACATCTTACAGACAGTCACCAAGACTTTAGATGAGGGGAGAGGTGGTTCACACATACTACCTGGACCTCACCAAGGCTGTTGACACCATTCCCCACTCAGATATTATTGATAACCTCACCAGCCTCTACATAAACCCATACATCACAGGATGGGTTGCCAACAGTCAAGTGTTTGGAGGTTACTAATGTCACAGAACCCACATGGTAAGACTAGCAGCCTCCAGGGCCAACTCTTAACCAATCACAACTGGTGTCCCACAGGACTCAGTCCTGGGACCCCTACTGTTTGGCATATACTTCTCAGATGTGCAGGCAAACACAGGTGGACTATGGCAGACCATGTTTGGCAATGACTGCAAACTGAGAGTCATAATTGACAGTCCAGCTGACACAGACATCCTTCAAGGGGCCTCACAGAAACCGACACAGGGTGTCAATGTCATGGACTACAGCTAAGTGCCACAAACTGCATGGTCATTCCATTTTGGAAAACTAAATACCCACATATTAACACGTGGCAGCCACTTTAATATAGACGAGGTAATAGGGTATCTGGGGACTAAGGTAGATAGTGATCTCTCCTTTGACAATCATATCTCCAAAGTAGTTAGGACATCCTTCTATGTAGGCCAGCCGATTACTAAAGGGTTCTCATCTAGACATACTGAGGTTATAGTACCCCTTTACTCATCAGTCCATCATAGAATATAATAACCCATTTGGGATGTACCTCAGAAGACACTTCCGACAGCTGGAAGGTCCACGAACATACCTCGCCAAGAGGATTACTGACCTCAATCATATATCCTATGCAGCCAGACTGAATAAATTCCTGCTTTACTCAGTGGCATCTCGTTTACTCAGAGATTATGTCTGTTGGCCAACAAAGCCATGTCCAACTCAGGCTTAATGGATATGCTCCACCTATGGGAATCCATGTCACAGTGAGCCACACATTGTAGTGAGCTAAACCTTGCAACAACAATAACTAGAAGATGCTGGAGGGACAGGTACCTGTCACAGAAACTCCCCATGTTTTGTAACTACATCCCTAATTACATTATACATAGCCCCTCACTAACACTCCTCATGAGAAACCTTGAAGAGTGGATGGGGAACAGTAGATAAACCCCAGGGATCCTGCCATTGGCTCTGCTCAACAGAGGGATAGTTAATTAATTAATTAATTAATTAATTAATTAATTAAGGAGGCAAAAGCTGACACATTTTGGCTAGGCTTATGAATGCCCTCAGGCAGTTAGCCAAGTACCTCTGAATCTATACATACAGCATCAGCTGATAGCTTAATTTACTGTTCAGGTGTCGACTTACCTTGTGCCAATAACAGTTGTGTGTGCAATAGTTGAGGGCTGCCTATGTTGGATGCACACAGACTGCCTATACATGACAATTTACAGGTAGTCTTGTGTGTGTGCCATCCATTTTTACTGTGTGTGCTGGTGGTGAAAGGTGTCAATCCCTAGGTGCCTACACTTTCAGAGTGTGTGTGCTATATGATCCCTCCTTGCCAAGGCATGGGCATACTGGGCATGCCTCCGTCTGCCTACTGGGGCTGGCTCAGGGTGTTCGTGGTCTGAGTACCTCTGCGCCTGTGGGGCCCTTGGTAATGGTGGTGGGATGTGAGGGCCTTCACCATTCTGTCCCTGTTGCAGCTGTTTCTGCAGGATCATATTGTGTAGCATGGCACATACTATAAACATGTGGGCACACGTGCTTGGAGAGTACTGCAAGGCTCCACCAGATATGTCCAAGCAATGAAACATGATTTAAGCATCCCAAACACACACTCTATGATGATTCTGGTTTGTGCATGTGCCTCATTATGGCATTCTTGCATGGGTATGTGTGCATTTCTGATGGGAGTCATCATCCACGGTTCCAGTGCATAGCCAGCATCCCCCACCAGATGGCCATATAGGATGTCCCCCCTGGCAAATACCTGATACAGCTGTGAGGCATGCCAGATGTGGGAGTTGTGATAGCTTCCAGGGTTGCCACACACATCCATGATAATGCCCTGGGCATTGCCCATGACCTGGCAGTTGATGGAATGGTATCCCTTGTGGTTTATGTAGTGCCTACCCTGCTCACTGGGTGGTGACTTGATGTGTATGTGCATGCAGTCTATCGCACCCAGTACCTCTGGGTATTCTGCCACATGGTGGAAGAGACGCATATTGCTGGCCAACTCCTCCTGCATTTGGGGGAAGTATGTGTGCTCATTGGCATGTGGTAACATGGCATCCAGGAACTGAAGTACCCTGGATGCTGATGCCTGTGAGATCCCCATGATATCCCCAGTTGGCCTTTGAAAGGTACCTATAGCTAGTATTCTCAGGCTTACACATACCTTCATATCCACTGGGATGGGTTCCCCTCTGTTTGTTCTGGCTCTGAGGCATGGCCGGCACAGCTCCGCAAGTTACTGTAGGGTGTCCCTGTCCACCCTGTAATGCTCTACTATCTCTTGATCATGTAGCCCCTGGTAGGTTACCCTGGGTCTGAACACTCTTCTCCTGCTCTGGTGCCTGGGGTGGTTGTGAGCATCATCCTCCACACCACCTTCAGTCTCCAACACATGCTGGTGGATCAAAGCAATGGCAGCCCCTAACGTGTACATATTAAAGTTCTCCGTCTGTATACACCAATGGTGCAGAGTGTAAGGGAATACAAAAGTGTGTGTGAGGTGCTTTCACACTTACTATTGTGCTATGTATGCTGCCGATATCATTGGGTGTGTATGAGCAATTCCAGCTGCAGGGTATTTTAATTATGGGTTTTACAGTGAGTACTGCAAGTGTGGGGCCTTTAGTGTGGAGTTATGCTTGCCTGCCTTGATTAATCTGTTGCCCTTTAATTCACTTTTATACCAGGATCCCCTCCCATTATCAGCATGCCTCCACCTGCCGTCTTTCTTGTTTTGTCCTTTCCCTACCCAGCCATGTGTTGCAGAATGTGTCTTGTAGCTGATCTAATGCAAATCTGCTTTGTTCTGCTGTGACACTTTACTGTTTTTTTTGTAGTACAGCCCCTCCCCTTTCCTGCTCTGCAGGTAGCTGCTTGCAGCCTTGTTAGCTGTCGTCAATGGCCCACTGTAGGTTCCTAGGTGTTAATTAGTCATTTGTACTCCAATTTCCTTGCTGCAGCATTTCCTTATTCTTTTCCTATATCCTTCCTGTTTCAGCTCCGGTGCGTGCCGCGCAAACCTGTTTACTGAGTTTAAGCGTGTTTTAATCTCCATTCACATGCATACTCAGTTACTTTGTGTGCTCTCAGCTAAGCAAAACTATAGCCAGTCCAAAACACTCCTTTCCTGCAGCTTTGCTTAGCTACGGGACACCGGATTAGCAATGCTCCAATCTGCTTACAGCAAAGGTGACACACCCCTCTCTTGATGTTATTGATTCCATCAGAATACAGTTTGCTGGCTCTGTTTTTTATTTTTACTTTAAGTGGATCCTTGGAGTCGTGCATTGCACTCGTGCAGGAAGTTCTTGTATTTTGTTACACAATGTTTCACATCCTGCTGGGAGCCTGTTTGTCTGATGCAGCCTGTGGATTTTCTCTACAGCCTATAAGCTTATTATTTCTTCGGATGGTTGGTTTTCCTAACTCATCTTATGTTCCATCGAACTGGTATTCACTCGTTTTCTTTGTTGCCTATCTTATTTTTGTTTTTTTACTGGAACTACTTCTTGGGATTTATTTTGACTGGAACTTACATAGTGCATTGTGACTACCTCAACGCTATTTCGTAGTTCCACCATTTTGTGCATCTGCCACTGAGAGTCTACATCTTCGTTGTATTGATCAACACTTTTGTTTTTTCGATACTTATAACTTCTTACATTACGTACTGGACATAATTTGACCAGGACTTCATTTTATTTTACGCGTGAGCTAGCGACCGCCATGTTTGTATACCAATCCTTCTTTTTGGATTATTAACCTCAATATGGATATATCAGTCTTCATTTCATGGTTTTCTGACTAAATGGATGTTCGTGGATGTCTATAAATCGTGGGACCATCTACAATAACACTTGATAAACGGGACTTTGTGATAAGTACTGTACAATGTTTTTTCAATTTGTATCCAATTGGACATATTATATTGTTATTTTGAGACTTATATTTAGGTCCTTTTGATACCAACAACCAATATTGGGCCATTAACAATTGTTTTGCGCTTTGGACAATATTTGATATATTTGACATAGTGATTGTGTTTATATATTATGTTATGTCTTTAACAAATGTCTTCTATCAGGACTTACAGTAACTTTATATAGTGGCATTTTTTAGTCGCCTATTAGCCATTGTGGGTGTTGGAAGGCTATGGTTTCTATCATGCCAATGCACATATATCCAGTTTAGGTCTTGATTTTATGTATAATTTGTGATGATTTGATACATAACGTGAAGAAATGGGATTTCTTAATATATTAGGCATATATATTCTTTCATCAACCGGGTATATCATATTTTGTCATTTCTAATATGAGAATACTACCATTGAGGCACTGACAGTTGCAAATATTTAACATACTATATTATCATCCCACATTTTGGGATGATTTTTTGAATTTAATTAGTCATGCATCCCCCTTTTGGATATGATTGGTATACGTATTCACTATTGAATTAACATGGTGAAATATTTCAAGTTCATTGTGTCTTTTGGTTTAGTATATCAAGCAAATATTAGTTGTATCAGCTAGAAACTGCTTTTTTTCTGACTAATTCAGAATTTGAAGTTGGCCTTACAGATTTATTGCTGTTGCTATAACTACCATTGTGTTAATTATTTGGCTATTGCTTACAATGGCAAACCACAATTCTGGATTCTTGCCTTGACCAAATATTATTATTTAGTCATTGGCAGTAGGCACTAATTTTGGCTAAGAGTACAGATATTATCAAGCCACTTAATTTGCTCCTTTTTTTATATGCTAAGCTAACTATTGACTAAATATTCTCAAGGTTCTTTTTAAACATATGCTTTGACCAGTCTGGGCATTGGTATCACATATCCCTCAGGATTAGATATTATTTTGATCTTTTACCTTTACTGCTTCCAACAGGCGTGTGTTCTTTTTTCACACTGATTGCTAAACATTGAGACGTAGCATTTAATAATTCATAATTGTGCTATTATTGTCTCATGTTTATTGTGAGCCATTTAACGTAGCTGATTTTGGGCTATTATTGTTAAATTTGGCTCTTGGTTGGTGTCCAACATGGATCTGTTGAGTTTGGTCTCCGGATTGTCTGTTGACCGTGATGACCTGGGTGTATTCGGTCTTGGACCACACACTGAAGGTTCTGATATTTCAGAACCACAGGGTCCAGAAACCATATGTAATATTGTTTTTTTTTTTTTTTTTTTTCAAAAAACTTTTTATTGAATTTTAAAACATTGAAATAAGAATACAACAACAACAAACTAAAATTAAAATACATATTTAAAAAGTGAAAAGTTAGGAGATAATTATGATATCACATCTTTTGTATGATAGATTGTTTCATCTCAATACTATCTGAAAACATACAATAACTATGTACAACATATACTAGTGTCAACCAAGAAATATCTCAAAGTAGGTATATGACTGAAATAAAGCAGCTATGGGGATATAAAGGAGACTGGGGTCTATAAATCCCAAAAGTAAAGTAGCCATCTAATCACTATTAATAATATGTAACACCTTTTCAATAGCTTTGTTGATAATAGTCAACTTCTTGGGACTTTTCACTAACATTTTCTGTGCACTAATATATGTACAGGCTAAGATTTTAAAATTATTCCAATTCATTTTAGTACGATCTAGCCAATTTTGGGTGATGTAGAGTTTTATAAGTGAACATATGTAAATTAGCACTTGTGTATCCAATTTGGAGAGGTAAATGTTTGGTATGTGTAATATTGCAATCTCCCAGGATAGGGTGGATTTGTGATATCCCATTTTCTGTAAACTGACTTTTAGGGAAGTCCAAAGTTTATGTGAATGGTGACAAGACCAAAAAATATGTAGAAGATCTGCATTAGGGTGAGAACAACAAGAACATGAGGCTGATTTATTCGCATCAAATTTGTTAAGTTTAGAAGGAGTAAAGTATGCATTATTATTAATCATTAATTGAGTGTAGTAGAGTTTTTTGAAGGGCGAATATTCTAATGTAATTTTAATAGCTGAAAGTTTCTGTTTTGTAGATATATGAGAATTGGAATTGTGTTTGTCCCAATAATTAGAAAAGAGACAATCTGTATTATAAATTATCTGATTTATAAGATTATAAGATTTGGATAACATTTTCTCTGGAAGTGTGAGGATTTGCATAATCACTTTATAATTAGTGAAATCTGCGTTGTCTATTTTGGTGTGAAGGAACTTTGCTTTGATAATATCTCTCAATAGACGTAAAATAGTTATGTAATTAGCATTAACCTTAAGAATTTTACGTAAGTTGGTGAGGGTTTCATTTTTGTATTGCATCAGATCCCAAACCGTAAAATCCTTAATCATGGGAAAACTTGAAAGATTAATAGATATGTTGTCTAAGTTAATATTTGGGTTTAAATGAAGAAGTTGCATTAATTGAAATATATTTTCTAACTTGACAAGTTTTATCAATTCTTGAAAAGTATTGATTTTTTGTTTTAAAGAATTAGGGATTTTTAAATTATTCATGACACCTGATGAAAGAAATGGAAGAGCTAATGGATTAATATTTTTTGTTAGAATGTGCTGATACCATAATTTTGTCCAAATAGGATACTGATTGTGCCTCTCCGTATTAGTATTCAGAATGGATAATAGTTTATTTGCCGAAATAATCAAATAATAAAGATGAAAATTCGGAAGACCAAGTCCTCCCCTACTTTTAGGAAAAATCAATTTAATGTAAGAGATTCTTACTGATTTGGGAAACCATAAGAAACTAGCCAGTAGTTTATTTATTTTTGAAAAAAAAAGATTTTGGAATTAACTGGTCCACAGCATTAAATTGAAATAACAATCTGGGGAGTATATTCATTTTAATTATTGCTGCTTTTGATAAAAGTGATACATTTAGTAATTTCCATCTATTCAAATCTAGCATAATAGACAACCATATTTTACCTAAATTGTTTTGAAAAGGGGAGAGACCATTATGATTTATAAGAATCCCCAAATATTTAAAATTCTGAACTATTCGGAAAGCAGATTCGGGAAATAAATATGATTTGTGGGCTAATGGATTTATGGGGAAAATATGTGTTTTTTGAGTGTTAATCTGGTATCCTGAGGCCTCTGAAAATCTTTCAATAGAACCAATTAATTTTGAAAGGTCTGAGCAAGGTGCTTGAAAATATATTACAAGATCATCTGCAAAAGCCGAGAAACATACTTTAGTGTTAAGAATTCTAGGAATCTTGTGAAAAGTATTTTGAGATATATATAATAGCAAAGGCTCTATGTATAAATTAAATAAAAAGGAGATAATGGGCAACCTTGCTTAGTACCATTGCTGATCTTTATGCTTTTGGATACTTTCCTATTTATATAAAGAAAGGTAGAGGAATCTTTATATAAGATTTTAATGAAGTCTATATAGGTAGATGGTATATTGAAGCAAGACATAATATGAAAAAGAAAATTCCAATTAACCCTATCAAAAGCCTTAGCGTCAAGAATCAGTGCATACATCGGATTTGGGTCGTTTTAGCAAAGTGTATAAGAGAATCAATTGTCAAGGTATTATCCCATGAATGTCTGTGTGACATAAAACCCCTGTTCGAAGAAATCAAGAAAGGTAAAACATTTTTCAGTCTAAAAGCAAGCAAAGAAGCTAAGATTTTAATATCAATGTTAATCAAGGAAATAGGTCTATAATTGTTGGGATCGATTTTTCTTTATCTTTTCAAAATTAAAATGGTTTTGAAGTGTTCCAGTGTAAGTCCGATATACCATAAATCATTATATAATTAAAGATTTCCAAAAGAAGGGTGTAAGCACAGATGTGTAGGTTTTAAAAATTCAGATGTGAAACCATCTGGTCCGGAGATTTACTAGTCTTGAGTCTGCCAATGGCTTCCGATATTTCTTTAATAGTCAATGGGGCAGAGAGTGCATTCTTTTGTTGATCATTTAACCTAGGAAATTTAATAGATGATGCAAAGTTCGCTATATGCTGTTTAACCCTTGGTTTATTTTCCTTAGAATATATCTCTGAGAACAATGATGTAAATAATTGCATAATTTCTAGATCAGTATTATAAATCTTGTTGTTATATTGTAATGACGTAATTCTGGGAAGATATTGATTACCCTTAATTATTCTAGCTAGCACTTTAGAAGGAACCTGTGCCCATTCGAATATGTAGCTAAGAGCCTTTGCTCTGATATGGTAAGGTTATGCTGATGTAAAAGCAATAGTTCTTTTTGGGAGCTTAACAATAGTTCATATGCAGCGAAATTAGAATTCACTCTATATTGATTTTCCAAGGTTTGAATTTTTAATTTTAACTGCAGTTCTTTGTTTCTATATTGTTTTTTAAGATATGATGCCTTATTAATTAGTATACCTCTAAGAGTAGCCTTACATGCCCATTGTATGTCTAATGGAATATCTGATGTGTCTAAATTAAGATATGTTTCCTTTATTGTTTCAGTTATTAATTTATGTATATTTTTGTTTGAAAGTAAATTGTTATTCAATGTCCAACTATTATATGAAGATGCATCAAATGTATTTGCAATCAGACTAATCCCAAGAGATATTCTAGAGTGGTCAGAAAAGAATCTGGGCTCAAGGGAATAAAGAATATTCCTATGTATAAGAGAATTAGAAATAAGAAAAAAATCCAATCTTGACCATGTCTTATAGCATTTTGAGTAATATGTGAATATGTCTTTTCTGTCATATTGTCTTGTAAGAGAGACAGGGTCTGTAAGGTTAAGATCCATTATTATTTCTTCCAGAGCAATGGATGCTTGGAAATTATACGAGAGAGATCTACTAGTGTGGTCAGTGTCAGGATTAATGATAGCATTCCAGTCCCCCCCTAAAATAAAATAGTGATCTTTAAAAGAAGAAAGAATATTAAAAATCTGTACAAAGAAGATATGTTGTTGTTCACAAGGACCGTATAAGTTAAAAAATATAATTGGTTTATCAATATTGTGAAAACAGGAGATAATGTAACACCATCTTCCATTTACATCATATTTTGCATCAGAAATGGTACCCTGAAAATTGTTTTTAATTATAATGGCTACCCCTCTTGAATTTGGACTATTACCAGCTGCTACTATCTTTTTAATCCATTTTTTGTTTTTTTCTTTATCAAAGTCTTCTCTATTTAGATGTGTCTCTTGTATAAAACATATATTAGCCTGTGACTTAAATAGAAGATGAAACAGTAAGGATCTCATGTTTTTATTTTGCAATCCTCTCACATTCCATGAGTCAATAATCAAGGTCATTCTTTTAAATAAAAATAGATGTATAAGATTTGTCTAAGGTTTGACGAGATGTGTTAATAACTATATATGTTGGCCCCTTATAATTATTATAATGTAACTTAATGGCCCTCAAAAAAAAAATTATTATAAAAATCCTACAATATTCCTTCCCAAATACCCCGGTGCCTAACCACCCACCCCTTACTAGAGAAGGAGTAAATGAGAGAATCAAATAAGTGGTTTTGGTTAACACTATATCACTTGCATCAAATTTGCATAAGAAACTATAAATGAAAGCCTAACTAAACATAAAAACAATATTATAATATCATACATATATACAAATCTATCTAAATTCAAGATGTCCAACATATTTAATCCCTATTCAGATATTTAAGATACAAGCTCCAATTTTAAGTGAAAGATACAACAGTTTTAAAGAATTTCCTCAATATCTCAAAGAGAAAGTAAAACATTTTTGTTTAGTACAATCAACATCACATTCCAGACATTGAAATGAGTCAAATGTATTTAGATTACCATATTTGAAAATAAAATGAAAATAAATTTGACATTACCCTACATATATTAGCATGAAATAAATTTACAAATCCCCTTCATACTCCCATCTAAAATTATTTAAATAAAACATTTAAGTGCACAAACACATATAACATGTTCCTATTAGAAACACATGACCCTGCACAAGCTCTATTTAATGTTTTAACTATATATTCATGTGTATAAACCAACAAATACTTAGAAACCCCATGCTGCGTTTGTTTCTGTGAAGACTGCAATCTGACATCCTGTCCACCAACATTAAAGCCAATAATTCAACAAAAATGTAACAGTGACTCTTATTAATGTTAGAGCAATACACCATGGTAAACAGCATCAGAATGTATGATGAGACCAAATGAGTGTATCAGAAAACAAATCACATTACTGCCTTAAGCAGAATATGAATTCTAACATGAATTAGTAAAACAAAGTCATTATTCATAAATGATGAACTGAAATTCAATATTTCAAAACACTATCTCATTCTAATGTATCTGATGCTGAAAAAGATAAAAATAAAATAATTGAGATAGAATGGGGAGAATAATTCAATCAATTCAGCACTATAAGTCATTTGTGTAAAAGAAAGCATGCACTCAGGTCATGAGAACATAATGCATATAAATCATTGTGAAAAATGCATTGTTGGGAATGAAAACTCAAATGTGTGACCGAAAAAAAAAAAAATGCTATTTATAATGCCTCTTTCATTAAAATTTGCCAGTTATATTTCAGTCCTTACATACTGGCACACATCACTGCCGATACTTGTGGACTTATTATCACTAAATAAATGAACATTGTGATTAGAGGTCTATCCCCCTTATGTCATGTAACTACTCGCAACATCCAGGAGCTTCTAATCATTTACCTTACAAACTACAAGAATTAAATTATATCTATCTATACATAATTTTACATAAGCCTATGCATATTCAAAAGCAAGCTGTTCACCCATCCTCACACACTTCTCTCATTGCAGTGATGACTACCTTCAATTATATTTTTATCAGTTACGTTAGGCTTTCTAGACGCATTCATCTGATGTGAAGCTTAGCTGAAGAGCAAAAAACTAATTAAACAAAACATTGCTCCGATATATATTTTTTCCTTTTTTCCCCTTTCTCTCTTTTAAATCGAGCTTGAGCAATTCAAGCCGAACTGTCTTCTGTAAAAGGGAAAGACAACCTTTGCATGTTATTCTAATTAGCTGACCACATCTTTGCCTACCCCCAATATCATTTACACAGAAAACATGTAACTGCTTTAGGCGTCGGAAATCGGAAGAGCATATAACACAGCAGCCAAACAGCAAGGCTGCGGACGTATCTGTATAATGTTGAGATCAATGGATGTAACCGCAAGTGTTGCTATGACAGCATGCAAAGAAAAGCAAAGAAGCAAACGGGTTACACTCATGGTAAACTGCAATATATTTTGATGTTTGCTTAAACTAGTTAAAACAGTATTCAGACTGTTAACATTAAATATAACACTTGGGGAACAAAATCTTATCGATCCGTTGTAGTGCCTAAACATGAGGATCTATTCATATTTCGGAAACATAGCAAACACAAGTTACAGCGGACAGAGTATGAATCACCGTATTTTAACTTAAATTGGTTGACACGAATAAAATTACCTTACAAATTATCTCATGTACTTTCGGCTGTTGTGATTCAGTTCCAGTATAACTCTGTTTGTCAACGTAACACCAACTTTATGCAGCATTCTCTGCATGCTAAGCTATGACTAGCGAACCAATGACAGATATAGCTGGACCAAACACTCTTAATAGCTAGATGTTAAAAAATAAAAAAAAGAGAAAAATACATAGTTTAAAACCGTATATACAAATAAACGCTGTAGACAAGAGCCTTCATTCAAAACGGATCCATCGGATGTCCTTGGTGAATGATGACATCACAGCCAACCTCGGAAGATCCATAGTGGGTGCGTGGCTAAGTAGAGACAGCAGCTGTTGAAAGAAACAGTTAAATCTTCACCCTGGCCAGCCTCGAGAAGCGCAGATTTTCCCTCCGAAATGCTTACAGCTGACACAGGGCACAGAACTTTTTAAACCTGAAAAATAACAAGCAGACTACTTCGCAATACACAAATGTAATTGCAATGCTTATTAAAAATCAGAATTCAACACCATATTCCTGAGAAATATATGTTCACAATGAAATCAATATCCTCCTGAAAAAGGGGGAAAAAAAAACAATAAAAAAATACAATATATATATATATATATATATATATATATACTTTCTGCACATCCATAGCTAAAATAAAACTGAGTAACAAATAACAGGCATTTCCTAAAGGAACCTAGTATTACCAGAAAAACATCGCATTTGAAACCAATTGAGAAGTGAAATATTAGGAAACAGAGTCAGGAAGCTTTTTGAATACTTTAAAAAATATATCTTTTGCTTCCTTAGAATCAGAGCATACAAACCTTTTATCATTAAATGTAAAAGACAAGGTATTAGGATAAGACATGCGGAATCTTATCCCTCTCTTTATCAAGTCTGCACAATAGGGAGAAAGTTTTTGTCTGTTTAATTTTATTTGAAAAGGAAGATCTTGTGAAAATGACAGTTTATGAGATTTCCATATAAACTGTTTTTTACTTTTAGCTGCTTCCAGAATTTGAAAAGTGTCTTGAAAGTTTAATAATTTAGTATAAATAATCCTTGGTGAAGAAGAATCTTGATTTACACGTAATGCTCTGTGAGCTCTTTCTACAATTATAGTTTTTGAGGATGTTTCACAGTTTAACAATGTTTCAAAGATGTTCCGAGTCACAGATAATAAACTTTTATTATCATAAGATTCTGGCAAACCACGAATAATGATGTTATTTCTACGACTCCTGGCTTCTAAGTCAATCATTTTAGCTTGTATTTCAGAAATAACTTTGTCTTTAGACTTTAGGTCACTTTCTAATGAATCAGTTTTTATCTCTAGAGCTGAATTTCTATTTTCAATTATATCTATTCTGTCATTTATTTGCTTTAAAGTTTTACTAAAGTCAGCAAATTGTTCTGAAAAGTTTTGAATAGCACTTTGTATAGGTTTTAGTGCTAACTTTAGTTCGTCTAAATAAAAATTTGAGTCATTCAAGTCTTTGTTACTTACTTTAGAAGTATCAGGAGATTGTTTAGATGTTCTCAATCTTTTTGAAGAGGTATCTTTTTCAGGTGAGAGCATTGAAGAGAATTTGGCCTTCGTAGGCTGGGTCTCCATGGAGTCAGATTTAGTAGCCATGCCCAGGGATGAGGTGCTGATAACAGGATGTCAGATTCCAGGAGAATTCTTAAGCAGCAGGTGACCAAATCAGATGGGACACAAAAACTGTTCTGAGGTAAAATATATCCCAAGGCAGAATTTCCAAAGATAAAAATAATCCAAATGTATGGAAAAAGGCTTGTAAAATCTTTTTTTGAAAAAAACTGAGGAAAAAGATTATTACAAAGTTGTAAAAAAAGAGAGGTGATACAAATCTGTGAGGAGCTCAAAGAATAGGGACTAGTCTAGTCGGCAGCCATCTTGGAATTGATGATGTAATATTGGTTTTGATAACCTATACAAACATCTTAAGATATTAAGGACAAATGTTTGGCACTCTAAATTAGTTAAGGCATATATTGCCAAAAACATAACTCCACGTGGTTTGAGAATAAGAACACAGCCTCTTGTTCATGAAGCAGACGAGGCTCTTAATAAGGAATGGGCTGATATTCAGCAACAAGCTACCATGTCCTTTGTGAAAGCATTGGGCAAATTTTATGATCGTACAGTGTATCGAGAGGTTGATACTGTACTCAGACTGGCCAATGATATAAAACCTTTTGAGGGGCAATTGTTTTTTCAAAATAGACTTTAAAAAGTGGCTGATGATTTAAATAGTTTGGAAACACAACTAAAATCTAGAAAAATAAAGACGTTTAATCGTGACCAACAGGATTACCAAGGGGGGAATCCCTTTGGTACCAGTACCAAACACGTGAGATTTTTTTCAAAATCTGTACGTGCACCCAAAAGAAAAAGACCTAAATCTGTACTGAAAAATCGCAGTTCTGATACAGGTTCATCTACAGATGATTTCTCATCTTGTACTGAGAATGATGCACAGGCTGCATCAGGCTCACCGTCTCCAAAAAGGATTCCATCAGGGGCCCCTTTAGGGGTAAATACCAGCGGGGGGTAGAAAGCACAGGTCAAATAAAAAACATTCAGGGCCTACTCCAACTGGCAATGCAGCAATTAATACTTTGTATAATGAAAATGTTTTGAATCTGATCATGTATTAACACCAACTGAATTGTCTGTTCTTAATAAAGGCCTCACATTTGTACCTGTTTTTTTTCATATCTGAAGATGCTTTAGCACAAGATGCAATGTCTTTTTGTAGACTGCTCAATGTAAGATTATTTTTTGGTAATGAAGGTAATGATTGTACTCAAGATAAATTTATCTATCATAAATCACGATTCTTGCCTCCTATGCATTCGTTGGTACAGCAGATTCAAAATAACATTCTCAAAGATTTACACTTTCAAGGTACAAATTCACGTCCCAAATCAAATAATATCACACGAATGGAACAATTAGCTATTGAAGATCTACAGAATAACCATGATATAGTCATTATAACATCTGATAAAGGAGGAGCAGTTGTTGTGCTTAACTGGTCAGATTACGACAAAGAAGCTAAAAGACAACTCTCAGATAAACATTACTCTTTTGAAATGGCTATTAATCCCACTCTTAGGTTTAAAAAAGCAATTGATGATTTTTTGGTACATACAGCAAACTTGGGAACGCATACACAAACTCACAAAGTTCTCCAATTCAGGATGGTGATGGTAAGTTGACACACACTGGTGAAGAATGGTAAATCTCGTTATGCAGCTCTGGAATAAATAAGTCCTTTCTTGTTCAAAGGTTATCCAAACAATTGCCACGTTCAAGCATCCAAGTATAAATAGTGGACAAAAGGTAGAACTAAAACCAAACTGGACCAAACAGGGCCAGAAGTTTATTAAAACATTAAGCAACACGGTACAAAAATACTGCTTTTCATCCTTTCACCATACAAAGACTTCTTCAGACAAATGGTTCTACACAAGAAACCAGCCTGTGTTATAAAGGCAATTTCAAATTCAAATTGTGCCCCTCCCCTGCTACAATCCGAATGACCTCATTTCCTGATCACAAAGCATTTGTCATTTCCTCTTCCTAGTTATACAGCCATTCAGTAATATACACAATTCACTTGCAAAAGCAAGAATAAGGTTAAAACATTAAAATGAAATGAATAAGAGTACAATGGGTAAAAATACACAAAAGTAAATCCCCATTTCAAGTATAAAGTCACTAAACAAATATGAGTAATGTGAACTGCAAGAATAACAAGTCCAAACATACACATTCAAACATTTAAACATTATGTCATTATGAGGGAGAATATTTGCAACAAAATAATGACATAATGATGAGTAACTCTGCTTTCTGTTGACTTCTAACAGAATTTAGTACTATAATGTATGAGAACCAGTCAATCATAAAACAATGAAAAGTAAAACTTAAAATAAACATTTTATGACAAAATATGCTAAAATTAAAATGATGTAGTAATATAAATGTCGCAAATATATATTGTGTATGTATATTGAACATTGAAAATGAAGTGCGTATTCAAACATTATATGCTCTACCATTTCTGCATGTGTCACAATAAATATCAGAGATAAAATGGCCTATCTATTCAATGCTTTCAATTTCAAAATACTAGAAATAGAATATTGCTCATTAAGCCCTGGTACTGAGCAGGCTCTTGTACGAAGTTGCCACAACAATTCTAGTCTCTCTAGAAGCAGGGGGGTCGGTCCCCCTCTATCATTGTGGACACATTCACCTATTACTCTAAAGCCAAAGGTATGATTCGGAAATGTCGCTGTGTGTCTAGCCAAAGCATTGGTCATGTTTCCAGTTCGCATACTATATAGGTGCTCATACACCCTTTCCCTCAGTCTCCTCTCAGTTTTTCCGATATAGAATGAGGGGCATGCTTTACAAATAGCTACATATACCACATTCTTTGAATTACAGTTGAATTTACCTTGGCTGATGTATTGCCTATTTCTCAGTGTAAAATGTTTACCTATGTCCATGTGAGTACAATACCTACACATATTGCATTTATTCATGCCTAACATAGATGGCCTACAGTTATTCATTTTGCTTGTTTGCAAGATGCTCTTTGTATTTGCTCCCTTCCTGTACACTATTTTAACTCTATTTGGTAGTGCACTTGGGAGTCTCTCTTCGTCTAATAAGAATTTCCAATTCTTGTTAATAATGTCTGAAATTTTGTAAGCATCCAGACTAAATGTTGTAATAAAGCAAAAACTATTAATGTCAGCATGTTCCTCCCTATTAAGTGGTTCACTTAACGTGTCACTTCCATTAGTTGTACTACTTAAATTTTCTCCCAAAAGAGGTATGTATATATTTTTCATGCGTTTCAATGATACTTCCCTTATAAGTGCATCCACCAAGGTAGGAGGATGTTTCCTCCTCAAGAACATACCTTGCAACAATTCACACTCGAGGTCAAAGTCAGTTTCCCTGGACACCATTCTAGCTGCCCTCACCAGTTGGCCTTTGACAACAGCTCTCTTTTGAGTCACGGGATGGCAGCTAGAATAGTGTAAAAAGGAGTTTGAGTATGTTGGTTTCCTGTAAATCCTTGATACAAAGGTACTATTTTCAAAGTCCTTTTCCAAGTATATATCAAGATATGCAATTCTACTTGTATGAAAGCTGTGTGTAAAAGATAAAAATGCGGTGCTATCATTGAAATGGATGAGTAATTCATCTGCAACTTCCGAGTTTCCCTTAAGCAATATAAAAATGTCATCCAAAAATCGAGTGTAGTACCTGATGTTACTGGCCACCTCTAAGTGGTGAAGTACATGAGTTCTCTCCCAGTGTGCCATCACCAAATTGGCGAAACTGGCCCCACAGGGAGAGCCCATCGCTACACCTATTTTCTGCACAAAATATTCCCCACCAAATGTAAAGTAGTTGTTATCCAACACAACCTCAAGTAGTTCCATAATAATGAAACCAACGCATTTGTGGTCCCCATTTCGAGTAAAAAACTCCCTCACCCATTCGACCCCCATGCTTTGTGGTATCGATGAATATAAGTCCTTAACATCTATAGTTAAGAAATTTAACTCTTGGTCGAATGGAATGGAGCTAATAGATCTCAAAAACGCCCAGGAGTCCTTACATATCTGTGGGAGCTGACATACAAATTTCTTTAAATGATAATCTATAAATTTAGCTATTGGGTAAGTTATACTACCTCTAGCATCTATCAAGGCTCTCAATGGTGGATCCGAAATAGATTTGTGAATCTTAGGGATCCCGAAAACAGTCGGGATCTTTGGAAATGCCATGAACAAAAAAATGTAAGTATCTTTGTCTATTCTAGCCTCTACAAAAAGTTCCTCAATCAGTGCTCTTATCCTGTTGTATGCTACGTTCAGTTCATTTTTAGATACACTTTGATATGAATTTGTGTTAAGGATCTGCTTAATCCTATTATTGTAGTCTGGTACATCAAATATAACAAGACCACCTCCCTTATCTGGTTGAACAACCCTAACATTGGTGGTCTGGATCAACTCTATACATTGTTTCTCTTCATTTGTAATGTTATTAGTAATTGAATTGTTACTAGGTTGTACATTATTCAAACAGTTAAAAATGTCCCATTCGCATATTTTCTCAAACAAAGCTAATGATGTGTGCATTGGTGGACAAAAGGAACTAGACGCATAATGTGGATCAGGTGCTCCTTGTGAGGCTTTACTAGGACCAAATAAGAAAATGCAAGTTGAGTCTTCTCATGAATAACTTTAAGTCCACCATAGTGTGTGCAATACTAGCTCTTGTAGCCGGTATAAATGTTTGACCCTTCACAAGAAAATCAGCCATTATTTTGTCAACCTGAATGGTGGAAAAATTATAAATACAAAAGTCACCTTCTGAATTCTTGACAATTTCAGGTACTGGAACCGGTCCTTTTTATCTTTTACACACAGCTTTCATACAAGTAGAATTGCATACCTTGATGTATACTTGGAAAAGGACTTTGAAAATAGTACCTTTGTATCAAGGATTTACAGGAAACCAACATACTCAAACTCCTTTTTACACTATTCTAGCTGCCATCCCATGACTCAAAAGAGAGCTGTTGTCAAAGGCCAACTGGTGAGGGCAGCTAGAATGGTGTCCAGGGAAACTGACTTTGACCTCGAGTGTGAATTGTTGCGAGGTATGTTCTTGAGGAGGAAATATCCTCCTACCTTGGTGGATGCACTTATAAGGGAAGTATCATTGAAACGCATGAAAAATATATACATACCACTTTTGGGAGAAAATTTAAGTAGTACAACTAATGGAGGTGACATGTTAAGTGAACCACTTAATAGGGAGGAACATGCTGACATTAATAGTTTTTGCTTTATTACAACATTTAGGCTGGATGCTTACAAAATTTCAGACATTATTAACAAGAATTGGAAATTCTTATTAGACGAAGAGAGACTCCCAAGTGCACTACCAAATAGAGTTAAAATAGTATACAGGAACGGAGCAAATACAAAGAGCATCTTGCAAACAAGCAAAATGAATAACTGTAGGCCATCTATGTTAGGCATGAATAAATGCAATATGTGTAGGTATTGTACTCACATGGACACAGGTAAACATTTTACACTGAGAAATAGGCAATACATCAGCCAAGGTAAATTCAACTGTAATTCAAAGAATGTGGTATATGTAGCTATTTGTAAAGCATGCCCCTCATTCTATATTGGTAAAACTGAGAGGAGACTGAGGGAAAGGGTGTATGAACACCTATATAGTATGCAAACTGGAAACATGACCAATGCTTTAGCTAGACACACAGCGACATTTCTGAATCATACCTTTGGCTTTAGAGTAATAGGTGAATGTGTCCACAATGATAGAGGGGGACCGGCCCCCCCTGCTTCTAGAAAGACTAGAATTGTTGCGGCAACTTCGTACAAGAGCCTGCTCAGTACCAGGGCTTAATGAGCAATATTCTATTTCTAGTATTTTGAAATTGAAAGCATTGAATAGATAGGCCATTTTATCTCTGATATTTATTGTGACACATGCAGAAATGGTAGAGCATATAATGTTTGAATACGCACTTCATTTTTAATGTTCAATATACATACACAATATATATTTGCGACATTTATATTACTACTTCATCATTTTATTTTTAGCATATTTTGTCATAAAATGTTTATTTTAAGTTTTACTTTTCATTGTTTTATGATTGACTGGTTCTCATACATTATAGTACTAAATTCTGTTAGAAGTCAACAGAAAGAAGAGTTACTCATCATTATGTCATTATTTTGTTGCAAATATTTCCCCTCATAATGACATAATGTTTAAATGTTTAAATGTGTATGTTTGGACTTGTTATTCTTGCAGTTCACATTACTCATATTTGTTTAGTGACTTTATACTTGAAATGGGGATTTACTTTTGTGTATTTTTACCCATTGTACTCTTATTCATTTCATTTTAATGTTTTAACCTTATTCTTGTTTTTGCAAGTGAATTGTGTATATTACTGAATGGGTGTATAACTAGGAAGAGGAAATGACAAATGCTTTGTGATCAGGAAATGAGGTCATTCGGATTGTAGCAGGGGAGGGGCAAAATTTGAATTTGAAATTGCCTTTATAACACAGGCTGGTTTCTTGTGTAGAACAATTTGTCTGAAGAAGTCTTTGTATGGTGAAAGGACGAAAAGCAGTATTTTTGTACCGTGTTGCTTAATGTTTTAATAAACTTCTGGCTCTGTTTGGTCCAGTTTGGTTTTAGTTCTACCTTTTGTCCACTATTTATACTTGGATGCTTGAATGTGGCAATTGTTTGGATAACCTTTGAACAAGAAAGGACTTATTTATTCCAGAGCTGCATAGCGGGATTTACCATTCTTCACCAGTGTGTGTCAACTTACCAGCACCATCCTGAATTGGAGAACTTTGTGATTTTTTGGTACATGCCAGAGATACAGCCATTATCGATAGTGATGTAATGCACCAACTTATGATTCAGGATCCCATGAATCAATATATTTACTTCCTGCCTAAAATACACAAAGATCTGGTTAACCCTCCCGCTAGACCGATTGTGTCTGGTAAGGGTTTTACTACTGAACCCTTATCTCTCTATCTTACCAAACAAATCAAACCACTACTATTCTCATATACGATCACGATTACGTGATATGACTAATTTTCTACAAATCATTTCTGATATGCAGCTTGAACCGGATTGGTTTATGGTTACTCTTGATGTGAGTGCTCTGTACACCAACATTCACCACCGTGGTGGTTTGGAAGCTTTAGCATATTGGCTTGATGTAGCAGGAATATATCCCACGGATAAACAAGTGTATAAATAGAGCGAGAAGTATTAATGGACGGGACTGTCTTGATCAATTTTTAACTGATGATTATGAATTTGTTAATAATACTGAACAAGGGAATGTTTTAAACAGAACAAGGCATTATAGTCATGGTAAAGATTTACTACAGGATTCAATTAAAGATTCTATTTATTTGTTAGGCAAGAAATTATTTAATATCAAAAGTATTAAGATTGATAATGCTTATTTAAGCAAATGTATTTTATTAGAAATTGTACCTAAGGGTCTTAGGTTTTTTAAATTACCTATGGGTGTTGAATATAGTGTGGGAAACATGAATGAATTTAACAAACTGTTTGACAGTTTTGGTATTAGTTACATGAAAATGCTCATTAAATTAAATGACGAAAAATTATCAACTAATGTATGTGAAGTGGAGAAATTAAATCATGAAATAGTGAATGATCCATCGTTCTTACAGTGGAAAGAATTATACGAGAAACAGTTTTACATGGCGGAAAATAAGGCCAAAACTATTTTCAACAGAAAGAGTAGGAAAATAGAGAGACATTGAGCAATATAATGAAAAGAGGGCATATATTTGGCCACAAGACAGATCTAGGTTTGATACAGGCAGAAATATTAGAAATATGGTAGGACTTATGGACAAGGACTCTAATTTTCAGGTGGGCAGATATTATCCAGCCCCAAAATATCAAATGACAAAGTGGAACAGGAGGGGGAGACAATAACACTGGAAATAAGTCAATCCATAGGCAATCATTTTAGAATAGAAGAAAAAGATATTATATCGTCTAAGGAAGAACATTGTAGGCAGGGCAAAAATATCAACAATATACATACAGAAAATGTCATTCAATCTTACAAAGGGTTCAATGTATTTAATTATACTGGAATGGATATTACTAAAGAATTCTTTACGTTATTTAGTAAAGGAATGAAATTTATTCCTTCAGTAGGATTCAACTTAGTTGACACCATCACAGAAGTTAAATTATATTGTAGGAGACTTAATTTAGCTATGCAATTTAAACAAGAGAAAGATGGTGGGGAAGCCATTATTAAAAAAGATCTTAAGAAGAAGAGTACATTTATACCCAACTCAAATATTCAAGTTTTAAATTTTGAAAAGATGGTGTGTCAAGATATTTATAGTTGGAATTCAACCCGAAAGAGAGATCGCAAATTTGAAAATGTTATTAACGACAATTTATCTGTGGACGAACGTAAATGTTTAAATTCTTTTATGACAAACAATCAAATAAGAATTATGAAACCGGACAAGGGGGGGTGGGATTGTGTTACACAATACACTGGATTATTATAATCAAATACACAACATTTTATATTCTACGAGGAACTATGATGTAGTGTCATTAAATGAAATCAACATAGGTTATAAGAAAGTAGATTTAGTGATAGAAGATTGATCATAGAATTACTAGTGACACATATAATTATTTAAAGGTTGAGATGTCCAAGTTGGCCAATATCATAGGTATTCCCAAAGTACACAAAAGTTTAACCAACCCCCCTTTCAGACCTATTGTCTCGAGAAGCAGATCGAAGACCTATCCAATTGGGGTGGCCATAGACAGATGGGTCAAACCTATCTATGACAACATTCCTCACCTTATCAAGGATTCATGGAAATGTTTAGGTCACCTTATGTCTGATTTATGGAACAAACAATTATTTTTTGTCACTATAGATGTGGTTGACTTATTTTCTTCTATCCCTAAAGACATAGGTTTGGAATTTTTTAGTAACAGTTTAAGAAAACTTTCTGTTATGGAATGGGACCAGATATGTTTGATCACAGACATGATGTGACTGGTGTTAGATCACAATTATATTCAATTTGAAGGTGAATTCTTCAGGCAGATCTTGTGCTCCCATTTTCACCAATCTTGTCATGTTACAATGGGAGACAGAATTTCTTTTTACCTGCGATTTTTACACTCACATAGTCTATTACACTAGATATTTAGATGATTTGTTTCTCTTATGGAATGGTCAGAAGGACGACATTCAATTATTCATTGACTATATTAATAGTACCACTGAGTTTTTAAAATTCACTTACAATATTAGTGACAGTGGTATTGCATATTTAGACACATTCATCAGTCATTCAGAGGAAGGTTTTGTCTCACAAATATATAGGAAAGAGACATTTTCTAATGATTATATTGAATTTAATAGTAATCACCCATTATATGTTTTTAAAAATGCTTTTAAGGGCCAGTGTATTAGGGCCGCACGAATGTCTTCCACTAGAGATATTTTGGACCAAGAACTTGAATTATTGATGTCTATGTTTAGCATTAGAGGCTATCCTTTTAAATTATTGACGGATATATTAGAATATGTTAGACGGGAATGGGGGAATAAGTATACCCCTTTATTAGGTAAGAACTCTGTGAATGTTAAAAAAGTTCAGTCCCTATCAAATAGCAACACCAATCGAGTGTGTGTTTTGATGTATTCACCTTATGTTAATTACATTATGAATATTGTCAAGCAGCATTGGAATTTAATTATGGTTAATGACGACACAGCTTCTATTTTGGGTAGTCAACCCAGATTTGTATTTAAGACTGGACCTAACATCAAAAAATTGCTTGAAAAGATGTCAAAACAGTTAGGCAACAAAAAGAAAGTGCAAGGAACTAAAAAATGTGGGCGATGTAAACAATGTAGTGTAATCAATGAAGCAGAAAGTATTGTATTAGAAGATATTAATAATACATATATAAGATGCAGGGCAATTGCAACACTTCACATGTTTATATCGCCACTTGCAATGCCTACCCTGCATTTTATATAGGAAAGACAGAGAGACAGTTTAAGAGACGAATCTATGAACATACATATAGGATAAAAGTAAAGGGCAAAAATAATGCATTGTATAGACATTTCTCTGCCAAAGGAGATAAACATCAATTTAAGTTCGCCCTAATAGATCAGGTTGATGTTTCACCATTTGGTGGGAACTGGAAAGCGTTATTGGCTAGCAAAGAAAGTAAATGGCAAATTATTTATTTTATTTTATTTTATTTTTATTTTATTTATTTTATTACTGACGCTACAAGGTTTCCTGGTTTAAATGAATACATTAGTATTAAACCATTTCTTATTATGGCATAGCTTATGTCTTATGTTTTATATATGTTCCTATAACATGATGTATTTTCATATAGATTATATATGACGTATTTTAACAATTATTTTTAATATTTATTATTTATGAATTAATGTTGATATCTAAGAGTAGGGGGAAACAATTATTTATTGTTGGGGTTATGTCTCTTTAAATTTCATGTTTTTATACACAGTTTTGGCGCCAAAGAAGTTATTTAAATGGCGTTTTTAAAAAATGTCAGATTGGTTCTGAGGAAGTCTGTATTGTATGCAGATGAAAGCGCTTAACTGATCTTACATCGACATTTGGAATTGTGACCTGTGGATTTGCAATAAACATTTTTTCCTGTTCGAGCTGTGGTTATTGTGGAGTGCACATGCCAGTATTTTGGTTTTTGATATCCCACGGAGTACAATGAATTCTTGATTGGTCTGGCTGAACATGTCTTGAATGACAATGTTTTCTTTTATCAAGACACTTGTTACTGGCAGACAAAAGGTACAGTAATGGGGTCCTCATTTGCCCCCATATATGCTGATTTATTTATGGCTTATGTTGAACGTGACCTAATTTATGATAGCCGTAATAACATCTATCTACATCTTATGGATATATGGAGGCGTTATTTGGACGATTGTTGGTTGGTGTGGAAGGGTGGAGTTGATGAACTATTAGATTTTTTGGTCTATTTAAATAATAATGAATGGGGTTTACAGTTCACAGCACATTATGATATCCATACTATGACCTTTTTAGATGTATTGATCAATAGATTGCCTGATCATACCTTGGATACCAAGGTATTCAGAAAACATCCTGAATACAACACTATTTTGCATGCCTCCAGCTTCCACCCACAACATATCAACAAGAACATACCCAAATTACAATTTATTAGAATGAAAAGGATATGTTCTGATGAGGCCTCTTACTGTGAACAAAGTAAGGACTTGACCAACAGATTTAGATGTAGAGGTTACAAAATGGGACATGTCTTTGATGCCAGTAACAAGGTCAATAAACTCAAGAGGGAGGAATTGCTACGCTATAAGGAGCACGACCATAGGGCATCACAACCCATTAGGTTTACCACAACTTATGGTAGGAATTCTGACACATTAATACAGAGTGTACACAGGCATTGGAACATTCTACAATATGATCTTGAGGTATCCAACATCATCCCTGAAAGATGTCTGTTCTCCTTCAGGAAGGGTAGGAATTTAAGTGGTTGTTTCAACCATCATAAACATGCACATGACTCCAGAACAGAACACTGTATACAAACCACATTAACAGGGGGTATTCCCATTGGCTGTTTTCCATGTGGCCATTGTTCCAATTGCAACAAAGTTAATAAAACCAAGCAGTTTTCCAGTAGAAATTCTTCTGTGGTGTATGACATAATTTTTTTTGCTAATTGTAGTTCCGACTGGGTCATATATTTGGCCACATGTTTCTGTGGGTCATTTTATGTAGGACAAACATCACGGCCACTGTGACTCTGGATTTCTGAACACATTAGGAACATTAAAAAATGTAAAGTTCAAAATGCATTGCACAAACATCATATCATACATCCCACTGCAAAGTTTTCTTTTACCATTATTGATATTATTAAAGGCAAGAAGTTGAGCAAAACGGGTCTACAATCTTTGCTAAACTCTAAGGAGAGAAAATGGATTATCAAGTTAGGGGGTTTATTCCCACCAGGTCTCAATGAGCAATTTTAGGTTAACCAATCATATTCTGTCTTTTGATTATTTAAACAGCAGCTTTGGATGATTTTTTCACATTGAAGAAGGCTATGTGTGGATTGCCAGCCGAAACTGGTCTGTCATTTAATTTTGCTGTTTTATAATAAAACATATCAGAATACAGTTTGCTGGCTCTGTTTTTTATTTTTACTTTAAGTGGATCCTTGGAGCCGTGCACTGCACTCGTGCAGGAAGTTCTTGTATTTTGTCACTATTACTCCTCTCATTTGCATGGCATTGCCTACTAATTCCAAGCTACCACGCAAAACACTGTCACAGCCCCTTAGCAACCCTTGCACCATGGTGTGGTGTAACATGCCTGCCATTGACTATTATGGGAAAATCATGATGTGTTACATTGCAGTTTGATTCTATATTTTTCTATTTTTCTTGCGATCCTGTTTGTGTGCCGCTGCCCTGTGCTTAAACTTCGCGATAGTGCGAAAAATTAAATTATATGTTCTTTTTATATTTTGTACATTTTATTTTATGCCAATGGCTATATATTTAGCCATTGGCATATATTAATGATATAATACATGTGTTTGGCTGGCTGTCATGGCTCCGATTTTATCTTTGCAAAAATGTAAACTGTTTTTTATGGTTTACATTTCTGCATGCTTACACTACACCTGCACCACTTCCTGGATCACTAAATACCTTCATTTGCATGCTACATTGCTGCAACTAAGGTAATTAGCATACAGGGAACAGGAGCTGTGTGGGCGTAGCGTACGCAGGTAGTGCACGTGGAAACAGCTCGTACCTGGATCGCTGGCCGGCCATATTTGGTGTTGGAATGCCAATGCTACGCCTACACCTGGCACAAACTTCATGAATACCAGGGACTATCTTTGTATAGTATGAACTGATCTAATTCTGGAAGTTTGCTTGTCTGACCTTTATCCCTTTGAACCTGTGGTTTTAATGACACCTAATATTTATGATGCACTATTTTCTTGCATAGGATCTGAACTTTTAACTGTACTGTCACTTCTAAAATGTAGCATTGATGTTAAATTTTACATTCTGTATACTAGCCTAACATAATGTAATATCTGTGAATGCCTTTTTGTCCCTCTCTGTATCAATATATTATTTATACATTGTAATACTTTCTACCATAATAAGAATGTCTGCTAAACAAAACAATATCACAAAAAAATCATTTGTCAAAACTGTAACTGTAAACCCTTTATTCTACAAGTTAACTGTCATTTCTGGTATACCCTACACAACATAAACGCATACTGTTACCCTTTTTTTAATTGGCCACACCCAATATGTCTTTCTCAGCACTTCAGCTATGTAGCGGGTTTGCACGAGTGTGTGCATGTGTGCGCTTAGCTAAGTATTGCTAAGCGTCGCGCAAACCCATGCAAACCCGCTTACAACTGCTTAAAAGTGCCTTAGTCAACCTGCATGTGAGGGCCCTTGTTCTGCTCATCAGCAAAATAAAACACCACTGTCAGTCTTGAACCCCAGACCTTGGACACACTAAACAGCATGAAGTACCACTAAGCCACAGTAGATATAGAGCAGGTTGTTGCTGAAATATATATATCATGCATCAGAATGAGTGAATGTAAAGGAAAGATAGGAATGCCATAATACAAAACCTGTTCTGTGGAACTTTACCAGCATTTGTTGTGGAATTGCATTACATGACTGTGATAACAGAACCAGCCATTCTAGCAGTAAATAATGTTACAGCAGCACTTTACAACCCCCACACAGTATCATAGCAGGACAATCCCCACCCAAACGTACAAAATACCTGTGTGTTCAGGGTCCAGCAAGGATGTAGGTAGGCTTACTCAGTACTGAAATTGTCTAGTTTTTATGAGCATCCTGTGATAATGTCAACAAAATAAAAATCACAAATTGTGCAGAAGTGAGTACATTAATATCCACAGTATAGCAGTTCCCAAACAGTTCATGTGCCAAATGAAAACATCACAATAACTACATATGTATGGCAGCTAATTGTATAAGTGGAAAAGAAACTACATCTTCCCATGTATCTTGTGTTAGCATTTGTAGGGGTGAGTACAATTCTACACTGTCAACTGTGTACTGGAAGTTGCAACATTCAGGTCTGAGTACAACATTCAAATCACTGGCTACACCCCTAGCAACAGTTAGAAGTATACCAACCTTCTGACTTACACAACGGTGTCCACAGCAAACAAGCATGGTCCTCACTTTGGAAATCTGAAAAGGCTACTCCTAGCTGACTTAGCAATTTATAGCACTGGGTTGCTGTGACAGTGAGTACTGCAAGTACCACACAGCAGGCTGCATGCAATTGCCAAATGGTGGCCACCAATTGGTACAAAGGCCATCACATTCACATGTGCAGATACCTATAAAAACAGTCTGTACTTGCTGTTCACACATGCAATCATTTCATTGCAGGTACGGAGGGAGAGAGAGAGAGAGAGAGAGAGACAGACATGCAGAGGCAGACAGCTGCAGCAGAAATAAAGAAAAAGGATCCAAAGAAAATACATTGAAAGAAATAGTAATATATCAAAAAACAAATATAACAAAAAGAATATATTGAAAACAAAATAATATACTGAAAAAAAATATTATATTGAAAAAAATATATATTGAAAAAAATATATTGAAAAGTAAATAATATATTGAAAATAAAAAATATATTGAAAAACAAAGATACCTTGAAAAATAATTCAAGATATACAACTACAAAATGCGAACACATACAAAGGAAAGGTATGTAACAGCTATGTATTTACTGGTAGTAGATGTTTATGAAGGGTACTCTACATAGTTTGAATCATCCATATGTGGCAGCAGTACGTAT
Source organism: Protopterus annectens (assembly GCF_019279795.1). Classification (NCBI taxonomy): domain Eukaryota; kingdom Metazoa; phylum Chordata; order Ceratodontiformes; family Protopteridae; genus Protopterus; species Protopterus annectens. Next base: position 648,042,771 of record NC_056737.1, read on the forward strand.
CAATGCACAGATGCCCTGCATAACTACTGGCATGGAGAAATGAGTGTGTAGCTGCGTGCAGTGGGATGTGACTGTGACATATGTAGTTCAGCATTAAATGTCAAACATCTGATCCAGGTTATCTGTGTTTTGTACAGTAGTGTGTACAATGTCTGTTTGGGGGAGTAGCCCATACGGTTATGTAAACATGGATGTGACAGAGTAACAAATGCATGATAGCCATATGAACGTGTAGCTTAGTATTGGCAACAGCTGTACCAGGCTAGTATGCTAACCTAGCATTTGCATCTATATACACACCCTCTAATATTACTGTGCGCTCACATGTGACACCTGTTTATGTTGCAGTAAGGGCCAACAGGTCAGCCATGAGGTACACGAACTTACAACAGTGTGTACCTTGTGTGTGTATGGCACACACATACAGAGAGATCTGTCTGTGTCAGATATATTAGCATCTGTACATGTGCATAGAGCAAGGGACATACTGCAACTGTTTGTGAAGGGTGGACATATATATGTTGTTGAAGGTTGTTATGTACATATTTCTATGTAGGGTGTAGTGTGTGGCAAACAAGACAGCATACAGTGTTGGTATAAGACATGTGGTGGTTAATCGTTGTGGGTATGATTCGTCAGGTCTGCAGTGTTGCAGCCAGTGAGGCCTGCTAAAGCTACATGGGCTGAGAACACTTTCAATGCATTCTGCACAACACTGTGCAATATTATGACATAACTGTATACCTCACAACCTTTGCATAACTGATATCCCCACTATGAAAGGTGGACTGTATATGTGCCTATATGTATCTCTATATGTACACCAATGGATGTTTACATGTATGTGTGTATATATATATATATATATATATATATATATATATATATATATATATATATACATACACACACACACATATATTTATGTAGCGAGAGAGAGACAGGGTCATATTTACTGCAACAGATGCCTGGTGACAATGCCATGGACTCACGCTCAATGTTGACACTGCATTGGCATCCCTTCATGCCAAAACTCTGTACCCATTAACTACCACATAGGTGGTAGTCTACTTAACACCGAAGGTGTGATAAGAGACCATGGGACACTGGTGGACAGTAGTTTCCCCTCTGATCACAGTGCCACACTAGTCATGTCATCTGTCTATGTGGCACACGTCATCACAAAAGGTGCGTCATCCAGGGAAATATAGGTCAGTGTTCCCCTCTACTCATCACACATAAAGCCCATCATAGAGTACAATGCCCCATGTGGTATGTACCTCACAAGACATCTACAGCAACTGGAAATGACACAGACATACCTCACAAAGAGTAATACCGGCCTCAAACAGATGCCCTATGCAGACAGTCTCACAAACCCACAACTAGAGTGTGTCGCATACCGCCTACCCAGAGGTGACTTTTGCCTAACATACTAAGCTATGTCAAACCCAGAGCTGTTGGACATGCTCTATGTAAACCGATCACAATCTCTACAAGCTACACACTCTAGAGACCCAAACCTTTTGATCACAACAAACAGGAATCTATCCCTCCAGCATATGCTATCTCAGAGACATCCCATACTCTAGAACAAACCAACTATCCATAGCAAACAAAGCTCCTAATTAGCAGTCGTCATAAATAATCCTGAAGATCGTATGGGAGATAGTGAATACACCCAGGCAATCACCTCTGTGTCTCTGCTTGACAGGGCCACGTGAAATGTAATTACCTGTGTGTCAAAGGCCAGGGTAGTGTATGGCTAGACTTCTATAGGCCCTAGGGCCAATAGCCTCTTACCTACCTATGAAGTGATACACACCCACATGCACTTGTTGCAATAATTGCTATGTGAGGTTGACCGAGTGTGACGGTGAATGTGTTGGTGAATGTGTCAAAGTTCAGTATATGTGTGATAGCTTAGTGGGAAACTGTTTTTGTTGGTATTATGTGTCCTAGCTGTGATCCCAGCAAAAGATGTGTATGCAATTGCTAAGCAGATAAAGCAGAATGCCACACAGTCTGACGTAGTCCCTTGTTGTCGACTGGGGTGTCCCATTGTAGGCTAAAGCAGTATATGTATGCTTATTGAGTGTTACTGCAGGTGAATCCAACTCCTGTATGAACTGTAGTACTACCTGAAGCTGTATGCCTAAACAGCACAGTATGGTGTACGTCCACATTTATTGGAACCACTGTTTTGTGTGTTCCCTGTAGTCCTCACAGATTACATACCTCAGGCATAAGGTCTCGTAACTACTGACACACAGTACTGTAAGGTACACAGGTAAAGGTCATCTGGGTTGCCATACCTTTGTGTCTGGTATGTATGTCTGATGTGTGTGTGGGTATGCCTGTACCATGGCCTCGGTCATATGTGTGTTACAGGATATAACTGCGTGTCTAGCAACATGTACAGTCTAGTACAGCAGTATGCCACCTATATTAACGAATGTGCACATATGTTAGGCAGGGGTCTGGCATCAATGACTAGTGTGGTATACTGGTAATACTGTCACTGGACTTTACAGTCATTGCAATGGATTACATATTTCATGATGCATTAGCATGATATATACCTCCTGTGGCTAGGTGGTGCATTGTGTCCCATACAGTGAGCCATGCACTGTTGTATAGTCTTACATACTGTTTAAACTATGTTGCTGTGCAAAACATGGTTTGATGTATAGAGTGTGCCAGGCACTGTCAGGCAGTTGTGGGATGAGAACTGATATGTGGTATTGAAAGTGTGTATCTTCTGACAGCCAATAGGTTGCTATATATGGCAGTTAATTGATATCTGTACTTTAGAATGTTACGTGTGCCACATGACTTGCTCACACATATTGTTTCATTGTCTTCCAGGGTAATGTCTCACCATCGCAATCCTGCCTATAGCACAGCAGAGGAAGAACAGATCACAGTGAGCCTGGTGCAGCACTATGCCCTGCTGTTCTCCAGAACCAGCCAGGACCAGCATGAGCGGACTGCGCTGTGGCAAGATCTTGTCCATAGGGTAAATGACATAAGCATGCATAACCAGACATATGAGCAGGTACGCCATCACTGCAGTGATTTAATTAGACATGTCCGGCAGCGTGCATCTGATATCCGCAGGCAACAGCTTGTCACAGGTGGGGGGGTACCCATCCACCCCCCCCTCACCAGAGTGGAGGAGCTGCTCCTGAGCCAGGTGGCTCCTGGCCAACAACAACCACAACAAGTAACATGTATCATCATGGAGGCCGGAACCACCCAGCAAGTTGATATGGAGCGTGCAGGTAACATAGCATAGCTGTAGACTACTGTTACCTCTATTGGTAGAGCATGCTTATGTGAGATGTGCACTGTGTGGTTTGGCGATGTGGTGCCTAGTGTTGTGCAATACTAATAATTAGGAATATAATCTGTAGGCCTGTGACTGTCAACTGTTGTACTACTGTAAGATTGCAAACACACAATAGCGTTGCCACTGACAAAGTGTCTCATATCCTTGCAGGTCCCTCTGGTGTGACAGCAAGGCAGCAGACCCATGCTGGTGATTGTGTTCTACCTTTAATATTGCTAATTAAATGTGCATGTCATAGGTGAGGAATAGGCCATGTACACGTAACACACCTACGCATAATGCATGCTGTGCATGTTTCTGTGAGACTATGCACATCCTAGTAACGTGGGTAGCTGCCTAAAACACATACAATACACAGAGCATCCCACACAATTGTGGCAACACTGTAGTGGACATTGGATAGGCAGAGTCGATACACATGCACACAACATACACAACTTTGTCATACGCAGTACACGTTAACTTGCTACACATGGCGTATTCAGACACCTGCTGTAAGATCACACTACAGTATCCCAAACCTCATCCACACAGCACACATAATATACCTGAGGGGTAGATACCTCACATGTGGCTGTGCAACACTCTTCAACACACAACACATTCATGTTAGGCAATGCCCCTATTGGGCACCTTACAAACCCATGTAACAACTGGCCGGGAAATGGTGACTGTAGCCATGGTACTGCAGTTCAGGTACAGCATGCTATGTGCTGGTCTGGCACACATTAGTAGACTTGAGTGACCACATGATACTGCATGATGATGGCTCATGGTACTACACCCCATCCATTTACAGTGGCCACAGTATTACACATATCATGAATTGCTATGCACCTCAATGTTGTGTGTGTGCAAACATGTGCACCTATACACAATATGCATAGCAATCACCATTTGTACAAAGTGACACACATATGTCTTGTAATGCTATTGAGTGTATAGGTCACATGACACACACTGTGTATGTGTGATGTTTCATGTTGCAGTTATGTGGTAGTATGCCATGTCATGGTTGGCACGGGCATGTCCACAATATGTCCTACACTCACCATAATCACTGTACAATGGCTATGTTGAGCAATGGTATTCCATCAGGTATACATGCACCACTCATCCTGTGTGTATACATAGCATGCATGTGCTAAACCTGTGTCCACAATTATGTGCTAAAGACACAGATGCTCTAAACAGAATTGGATATCTATGTGACACCAGCCATGGTATGTATACCTGTGACTGATGGTGCACAGGACATTGCAGAGCTTTTAATACCTGCACAGCAATGTTGTGTCCATGTACATATTGCGTTCCAGGGTGAGGCCATTCACTGAACAAAACACACATGCATCAAAGACATGTATACTGTTATTAGCAAGGGCTGTCTACACTTACACTGCATGCTGTTGAGCAACACACGTCCTGCATCCTGCCACGTTTGATATAAATGTTTGGCTTGTGATACTGTACCCCACCATCACACGCTATTGAGTATTTTCGGGATTGCTGGTAGTGTGTGTGTGTCTGTTTTAGTGAGGAGTGTATTTGTGTGCATGTGTTCATGTGTGCAATCAACAGTACACAAGTGTCCACCCCATCCATGCACACAGTCATACTGCCAATACACCCATCACCAATGCCCTTTGCAGAGGGACAGGGTACAGTCGACATTGGCCAGGACAGTGTGGTATCCATGGCACATGCATCCCGACACAGCAGCCATACCCAGATGTCTGGAAGGGTACCACATAGGCAGATGTCAAGGGGTTCTCGTCGGAGCACTGCTGCTCATCATGTCACTGACAGAAGTGCCACAGGTCTTACAACCTCACACATGTTCCAGGCTGTCATGGAGGCACAGGCACGTATGGAACGGTACTCCAGACAGGGACTAAGGGCACATAACACCACCGTAATAGACAGTATCCGTGACCTAGCTGGTGTCATCCATAATTACACTGAGGTCACTGATAGACATTGGGGAGAGACATTAGATGTCCTCCGCAATGTCATGTCCATGTGTCAGGACAGTGCGAGACAGTTGAGTCAACGTGGATGTATGCCAGCAACATCAGCAGCTGGCAGTCGCCGCGGACATCCCTCAAGCCACTGCCGCTCTCGTAGTGCCAGTACCAGCCCCAGCCCCAGCAATGTTGGGGGTGGGCTCTCCATAGAATGTCCTAGAAGACCACGTGCACGTGGCTCTGGACAGTCCCAGCAGGGACCTGGGTCCAGTGTACATCCATCTATCTCTGGGGATAGTACCCAGTCTGGCTTAATACCTGATAGTGTCAGTAGCACCCCTGCCAGGCACAGGTACCGTATCTATGGTCAGAGACGGTGATCTGTAAAGCCTCGCAGATACAGTCTGTGGCTGTCCCATAAATACCAGTATATGGCAGCCACATGGTGGAACTGTGTGCATGCAGACACACACACACATAATCCAGACACCCTGGGGCTAACACATACCCACACACATTAGATCAACATTGGCCCATACCAGTATTCTTGCCCCCCACACACACACACACACACACACACATATATATGTTGATTGGATGGCTCACTGTAGGCCTCTGGCAAACCAACAAAACACCCTGTGCATATGATGAAACCTGTGCCACCTCCTGTCATCTGTAACATTGATGCAGGAACAGGCTACTATGTGCTGATGCACAGGGTGTCTTTATAGCAGTATAGCAATGTTAGCTTGTTGTCAGCAGTAGAGTGTAATGATATGCTTGAAGGTGTAGCTGAGCAGGCATGATGCATTAAAGCTATGATTGTCATTGTAGTGTTGTTTACACCAGTGTTAGTTCCAATTGTATATTGTCCACCCACGTGCTACTTGGCTGATGTGTGCAGTATTGGCAGCATGTGTTAGAAAGTGGACAGTATGTGTGGGATGTGTGTAGCACAGATTTGCAGGTGTACAGTTGTAAAAATGGTGGAGGTGCACTGTCTGCATATACGTGCATAGTGGACACATGGGCAGGGTGACATGCTCCGTATTACACAGTAACACTCCATAGTTTCTATTGGTGGCCAGTATGCATTGTACTACACACATTTCGGAACATGACTACACATGTGTGTATAACATGGTTTGACACTGTGCTGTGGGTGATACTGTTACTATCTGACATTGTTTTGCATTCTGGTCGTATACATGACTTCAACAGCCTGACCATAAGCAATCGTTAGATGATGTCTTGACAACTGACACACAGATGTAGGACACACAGCGACATTTGGATCCTTCAGGTACTATACTATGCCAGTAACCAGTGGTATTCACCTGCACCCATTACTGAGACCACTCCTATTTGGCATATATCTCTCTTAGGTACAAGCAATCACAGTAGGGATATGTCTGTCCACGTGTGCTAATGCATACTGTGGCCTATACTGCATTCTCCAGGTGACACACACATCCTCCACAAGGGTATCATACAGACAGATGCCTGTTGTCAAACCCATGCTGTAAAGCTATAAGCCAAACTAAGCATAGTCATCCACCTTTACGGAACATATCATCCCCATAGTACCACATAGGTTATAGCCACCAATATGATGAACAGGTACCGATGTGTACATGCAACCACATGTTATGTCATCTCTCCTCTGATATTCACATTTCAAAAGGTATTTTGAAATCCCTCGGTGGATCACATAAGCAATAAGTGGTCTGCATGCATATCCACAAAGGCTGTTATACACCTGTAATGAATAGTCATCATTGACAGACTTCACTGTGTTTGAACAGGTCTGACATATACCTCGGCCATAAACCCTCACTCGCACATTTTCATAGAAACCGTAATGAGTGTGTGTGACACGGATGACCTAGGCCAGGGATCACTACAGTGGCTGGCCTTGTCACAAGCATACAGATGTGACCTAAGGTCTGGGAAGCCCAGCCCAGTCTGGCAAAGATGACAGCTGTGTCCTTGTAGAAAGCAGGGTTCCCACACATGCAATAATTGAGGTAACATGTACGTATATGTATTTGCCACACAGCTAGCTCACATGTGCAATGCATACTGATATGTCATACAGTAGTAAAAGCAAAATCCACAACACATTGCCCAACAGTGTCACACACATACAGCACACACACTCACCAAGTGCAGGATTCAAACCCCTACCTAATTCATGATACTTGAGGAGTATGCATTAACACGACATGCTATACACATTACTGGGAGTTCTCTTTTCCACAGGTATATTTGTAGGATGGTGACATCATCAGACTTGACAAAGATCAGTTTACCACTTTTAAGGTGTTTTACTACTCTCCTAAAAGGTTGCTCCTTCTCAAGGAGACCACACACACACACACACAAACACACACACACACACTTGTCAAGTGCAGGATTCAAACCCCTATCTAATTACTTCATGATACTAGAGGAGTACGCATTGACACGACGCGCTATACACATTACTGGGAGTTCTCTTTTCCACAGGTATATTTGTAGGATGGTAACATCAGACTTGTCAAATATTAGTTTACCACTTTTAAGGTGTTTTACTACTCTCCTAAAAGGTTGCTCCTTCCCAAGGAGACCACACACACACAGTTGTCAAGAGCAGGATTCAAACCCCTATCTAACTACTTCATGATACTAGAGGAGTACGCATTAACACGACACGCTATACACATTACTGGGAGTTCTCTTTTCCACAGGTATATTTGTAGGATGGTGACATCATCAGACTTGTCAAAGATTAGTTTACCACTTTTAAGGTGTTTTACTACTCTCCTAAAAGGTTGCTCTTTCCCAAGGAGACCACACACACACACACACACACACACACACACACACACACACACACACACACACACACACACACACAGTTGTCAAGTGCAGGATTCAAACCCCTACCTAACCACTTCATGACACTAGAGGAGTACGCATTAACACAACACGCTATACACATTAATGGGAGTTCTCCTTTCCACAGGTATATTTGTAGGATGGTGACATCATCAGACTATACAAAGTGGGTTACATTAGGTGGGCTACATTAAAGGAATGTCTAAACACTTTGGCCATGTGATCATCAAAGGGGAGTTTACTATCTACCTGTGTCCCTAGGGCCATAATGACTTTCTCCGTACATACTGTATTACCACCTATGTGGTAATTTGTGTGCACTTTGTTTTACCCAAAGGGGATGACTATGCATTCTTTGGCATTCAGCTTGATGGCATTGTTTTGACACCAGGTATCTGTCTCTGTAAGATACTTCTGGAGGATGTCTGTGTCAGCCGTACAGTCGATTATGGACCACTGTTACCATTCATCTGCAAACCTGTTCAGCCATACACCTCCCATGCTTGCCTGTACCTCTGAGCAGTATCTACTGAACAGGTGGGGTCCCAGGACCAAGACCTGTGGGATGCCATTTGTGACTGGCTTAGAGTTGGACATGGCACCCGCAACTCTGAACATGTGTGTTTGATCTGTGAGCCACTTAGCCACCCATCCTGTGACATAGCTGGTAATGTTTAAGCTGGTTACACTTGTCCATGATGACAGAGTGGGGAATGGTGTAGAATGTCCTTCGTGAGGTCCAGGTAGGCTGTGTGGACTACTTTCACCAACATGTATGTCCTTGGTAACTGTTTGAAATAAGTTAACTAGGTTTAAACCCAGGATCTGCCTTTAACAAGACGGAGTTGTGTAGAGTCCAGTGTCTGGAGGTCTCCAATGTCTCAGTTTATGGGTTCCATGACAATTTGCTCAATAGCTCTGTAGACCAGGCTGAGTAGACATATTGGGCAATGGTTTCCAGGTTCTGTTGTGGCACCCCCTTTGTGGAGCTGGATGACTGTTAGTGTATGCCATTCTTTGGGTACATAGCCTGTGGTACGCTTGTGTCTGGACAGTGAATGTAGATGAGGGTGTAGTTCTTTATGGGCCTCGTGTACTACGCAGCCTGGGACACTGACCAGTCACATTAGTGCTGTGTTCTTAGCTTTGGTGAGGGCTGTCTTTACCTGCATATCCATGACATCTGGGGCTCTGAATCCTTCTGTGATGGACACAGGCCCTTTTGGGGGTGATGGGGGGTTTACACTGAATGTGTCCTCCTGGATGTGGGCAATGAATATTGGTTTGGTGTATTTCTTTCCTTTTTTCAGTAGCTGACAGCATATTTGGGAGTTGACCTACATGTCTGGTATAGCTACCGGAGGCTTTGTGGTTGTTATTCTTACATTCCTTGGCTATTTGTCTTTAGAAACTGTCCTTGGATTATCTTATGAGCGATCATTGTTTCTTCCTGATAATGATCAGTGATGCCTTTCCTTTAGTGAAGTTGGCTCTATCATGTGTTCGTTTCCTCCTTCTGTTGTCTAGCATATTTATGGCCAACAACCACCTGATTGTTGTCCTATTTTTGGAGGAGTGCATCTTGGTTTTATTTGTGATATCTCATTCCATGCAGCCCTGTAGATGCTCATAGGATGCACTTGTAAATGATTCTGCAGATTGTATACCATTATCCTATAGGAAGAGGTCTTTGGAACTTTCCACTTTGGTCTTGGGAAGTGTGCAGTTTGCTTTTGCAAATGTCTTCACAGTGGTTTCATTGACTGGGTGGGGGGTGGTGGGATGTGGATGTCCATGATCTGAGATTACAAGTGAGGGCTTTATCTCTGTTGTGGAACACTGGTACCCCATGTTGGTGATGATCATGTCCAGTATATTGTCACTTCTAGTGGGCATGGTGACCAGCTGTTCCAGGGTGTTAAGAGTTTTTAAACTCTAGGAAACTTTGGGCAAAGGACGCTGTACACGAGTAATTCTACCGCTCAATGTTTGGGTAGTTGTAATCTCATACAATGCTGTTTGAAGGGACCTTTATATTTTCCACTGTACTCCGGAATACTGAATGTGGTTCCTGAGACAAGGTGCATGATCTGTAGCAGGCTACAATCTGATGGGCAGCTTTACGCAATGTTAGTTGCACTTGCATGGTCTCCAAGGCCTCATGCTGTGCCACTAACCTGAAGGTGTGGGTATCCATAAGGTAAATGGGTACACCCTTTCCTTTTGTATTTCACTCATGGTTTTGGGTCTGAAGGTCAGAAGGATTGTGAGTGTTTTACGTGGAGCATATCCAACAGCTCTGTGTTTGACATAGCTTTGTATGTTAGGCAGTGAACACCTCTGAGTAGGCGATATGCAAGGGAGTATGGATTGGGCATTTTGAGATGGTCTGTGTATGGCATGTATTTCAGGCCGCTAATGCTCTTTGTGAGGTATTGCTGCTGGCTTTCCAGTTGTTGCAGTTGCCTTGTGAGGTACATAGCAACAGTGTTGGCAATATCAGTTGGCTCTGTACATTTAGTGCCATTGAGCTGTAACTCAGAACAGAGCTGAGTGTAACCATGACATGGACCTGTCTGTTGGGCAGAGATCTCCTGATTAGACAGTATGCAACAGAGTATAGATTGGGTTACATTCAGTCTTGTTGCATGGGGCAACTATTTGAAACCAGTAATCCTCTTGTTAAGGTACTTCATTGGTCTTTCTAGCTGCTGAATGTGCCTAGTCAGATTCATCGCAAGTGTGTTGTGGTTCTCTCTGACAGGTCTGATGACTGCTGAGTAGGGGGAACCTCCTTTGACCTACATGCACAGACCTTGGCAGTTTGTGTGAACACATAGCATGATTTTCCGACCACTTTGTGAATGTGTTTCTGGAAGTAGGGATGACTATCCACATTTGTCCATAGATCCCTTATTATCACATCCGTATTTAGCCTAAGTGTGTGAGCATGTCCAGTATGACCTTTCAGTGTGATGCTGAATGAAATCCACTACATTTGTTGGAGTGTGTGGGCATGCCCAGTATAGACATTTATACTATATGTGTATGGAAAATCAGGTTGTATTTTTTACAGCAGGGCTCACCTTTGTGTCATAGATCAACAGGGATCATGCTGTGCCTGCAGGGCTTCCATGAGACACTTTGCATAGACTTATCAACATTTCTACATACAGGGGGGACAGCTATTCTTTGTACATTTCTACCCAGGGGCACACCTGATTGTTACTGTGGGTGTACATAGGATGTGGGTTTCACCTGACACTTATACACATTTGCTATGCCTGCACTGCTATGTACAGGACACCATTTCAGTCTGTACTGTTGCCTATCGTACTGGCTTGAGGCATACTACTGTAATACAGATCTTAGCATCCAATGTCACATATATTAGATTGTGACTTCATAGCCTACACAACCCACATCACACCGCCTGGCCTGATATTCTCTGTCTGCATAGGCGTGTGGGGGAGGTTACCCATTTGCCTCTTTAGGGGCATGATACTGCATTTCTTTGTGTTTGCATTAGTGTACAATTATCCTGCTGTGTCTGTGCCACTGAAATGCTATCATGGCTTAGTGGTTCAGTACTATGACTATAGCGCACAATATCCTGGGTTCAAGCCCTGTCACTGCTTTTTATTTTCATGTTGGGCAGACCAGACTGCTTAAGGAACAGTAAAGCAGATATGAGCATGTTTAACTGACTTTGCTCAACTTTGCCCAACCTTGCCCAACATTGCTCAACGTTGCCCGACGTTGCACTAGTTAGCACGAGCAATTTTGTTTACATATACTAGATATTGGCAAAAGCTGCTTAGCACTGCTTTATATTGCTTAGAACATGGCAATCATGCCTCAGGTGGTGCTGCAGGGCTGCCTATGTCGGATGCACATACTACACTCCCTATACATGTTTGAAAACAGGTAGTGTCAAGTTAGGCATCCCTTTTATTTTATGTGCGAGTCAGAGGGAGGTATCATTTTCAGGGTTCCTACTGAGCCAGTGTATGTGCTATGCATTGCCTCTTTGCCAAGGCCAAGGCATACTGGGCACGCCTCCTTCTGCCTACTGGGGCAGGCTCAGGCTCAGGTTGTTCCTCCTCTGAGTCAAGCTGTGCCTGTGCAGGCCTTGGCAATAGTGGGGGGCTGTTTGGCCCTGCCCCATGCTGTTCCTGCTGCAGCTATTTTCGCAGGATCATATTGTATAGCATGGCACATACCATGACAATTTGGGTACATGTAGTTGGTGAGTACTGCAAGGCTCCACCAGATGTGTCCAAGCACCGGAACTATGGCTTGAGCATCCCAAACACACGCTCAATTACATTTTGTGTTTGTGTGTGTGCCTCATTATGGAGTTCTTGTTCAGGTGTGTGTGCATTTCTGATGGGTGTCATCAGCCACGGCTCCAGTGCGTATACAGCATCCCCCACTAGGTGACCGTCAAGGATGTCCCCATTGGCAAATGTTTGGTACAGCTGAGACAGATGCCGTGGTAGCTTCCAGGGCAGCTAGCACACACATTCAGTATTATGCCCTGGGCATCACACACGACCTGGCTGTTGATGGAGTGGAAGCCCTTGCGATTGATGTAGGCCCTACCCCGCTCACCAGATGGTGCTCTGATGTGTATGTGCGTGCAGTCAACTGCACCTACTACCTCAGGATATTTCACTATTTGCTGGAAGAGATGCATATTGCTGGCCAATACCTCACGGGAATTGGGGAAATATACATGATCACCGACATGTGCTGACATGGCATTCAGGAACTGGTGCAGTACCCTGGATGCTGATGCCTGTGAAATCCCCATCATATCACCAGTTGGTCTCTGGAAGCTACCTGTTGCTAGTATTCTTAGGCCAACACATACCTTGGTTTCCACTGGGATGGGTTCCCCTCTGTTGGTTCTGTGTGTGAGGCATGGCCTGCACAGCTCAACAATTTGCTGCAGGAGCTCTCTGTCCACTCTATAGCACTCCACTATCTCCAGCTCATGTAGCCCCTGGTAGATTACCCTGGGTCTGTACACTCTTCTCCGACTCCTCACTGTAGGTTGCTCAGCAGCATTTGCAATGGCACCACCCTCAGCATCTTGCACATGTCACCTTATAATAGCAATGGCAGCCCCTAACATTTTTTTGTCTCAGTTTAGCTTTTTAAGTTTTCACTTCTCTTTGTAGACTGCAGTGTTGCAGTGTTTTTGAGAAACACATGGGGTAATGTTGTTTGCAGAGTTTTAAGTGCTGGGCTGGGCTGGGCTAGTGTACTGCCTGTGTAATTGCCTGGTTCTGATTGATTTCTACTGGCAGCTCTGCTAGTTATCCTTGGTTAACTTCCTACTACTTCTTTTCCCATTTCTGTTTCCACAGGGGGCAGCGCCGCACACACAAGCTTACTCAGGCTTAGGCGGGTGCACATTCATGCATATAGGCTTAGACAGCCTTACACAGGCTTACACGGGTGGACACATGCACACACAGGCTTAAACGGGTTTACAGGCATGCACATGCGCGCACACAGTGTAAGCATCTTTGCAAGAAACTTTGGTGATATCCACTGCGTACACCTTTGGTTTCTGGGTTTCAGTTAAAACAATTGTAGACACGCCTCTTCCAGTCCTGAGTAACCCACAGCAAACACATGCCACTCTGCACCAATAAGCTTACAGTCTTTTTGATACATACCCCCTCATGATGTCATCTATCTTCTACTCTGTTACTCCCCTAATCCTACTCTTACACTCTAGGGACATGGTTCACATGGCAGGGAAAATTGGGATTCACTATCGTTATACTCATTTGCATAAGATTGCCTAGTAATGTTTGGTTACATCTCTCAGACTGAGCTTCCTCCCTTAGCAACCACTACTCAGTAACCATGTTGTCTTCAGCCTGCCATTCACCTGCATGGCAAATGAATATTTTGAATAAAATCCCTATTTGTGGCTTTTATTTTTTGGGTTTTTAGAGCGCCACACGTTTGAGCGGCGCTGCGCTACACTTAAACATCTGAGATCGAGGAAAAAAATATATTATTTTTTATTATTTTGCAACAGATGAAAATGCCAATGGCTGTATATTTCGCCACTGGCATACTTCCTCAACTGGATGCATCCTTTATTTGGAGCTGTCATAGCTCCGTTTTGCTATTTGCAGAACGGTAGTCAGTTGCCAACCGAGTACATTTCTGCAAATAACACTACTCTTACTCAGACAGGTTAGTGTTTCCTGGATCGCAAATTTACCTCATTTGCATAGCTTTCAGCAGCAAATGAGGTAATTTGCATAAATTAACACTGTGCAAGAGTCGTTTTAGGAGCTCTCTTGCATGCCCCTGCCAGCTGTTCCTGTATCGCTCGGCAGACATGTTGGCTGGCTGGAGTCTTACGCTACTCTTAGACTCCGTGCAAGCCTTCATGAATCCGGCCATCTATCTTGAAATACATGTGCTGTAGCATTTACACTGATGTCTGAAAACTGTAAACAATTACTTACAGAAGCTGACTCATTTTGCAAATTATGAGATAGTGTGTCTGTTGCAGTGTGCTGCTGTGATTTAACCCTTTTGAGTCAGAAAGATGTAACATTTCTGAACTAATAACTTTAAATGAACATTTCTGGAACATGGTTCTTTAGACTGTTTTACCCAATTTTTAACTTTAAACCAAACATGTACTAGTGCTTTAACTGTAGAAGTATTACTTTACATGTTTATACAAAATGTATGCAAGTGACGTTTACTGAGGAAGAGGAACCTAGACAAGTGGATGGGACACCATAAATTCTTACTGGGGACAGAGCCCACAATACTCCTGGGCATGGGCAATCATCACTAAATATAATATTGGGTACTGACTAGCATTTCTATGGTATTACATTGGGATGAAATGGCTAGACTTAAAATGACCTCTGGGTTGATAGCCTGGTAATCTGCTACAATCCTATGATGTATTTACATTTTTTGAGTTTTTTTAGCTAAAAAGTGCATATGAACTTTTACATAATTTTATGACTCTGGAAAAACATGTTCTGTCATCTGGAGCTTTTTAAACTTTTTTTTTGCTTGTTGGCTGTGTGATGTCACATGGGAAACTTGAAAGTTTGTGGTGATGGTGAAGTGCGCTGCTGTTAACTGGATATTTTTTTTTATATTTTGGAGGAACACTGCTGAAGGTTGTAGCTCATCTTAAACAGTGCTGGTTTGTTGTTTTTTTCATTTTTTTCTGAATCAGTGTTTAAACACTGGTGCTTTGCAAGCCATTCAATTGTTGCAATTACTGTAGGTAGAGTTACATTGCTTGCTCTGGTGGTTTTCTATATGAAATTTACATTTGGAATATTAGTGGTGTTTTACTGAAAGGTCTGTTTTATAAGGAATAACTGTAGTGCTGTTGGCTGTGGCCTTATTCTGGATGGAGTTTACAGTCTCCCATCTGGAAAAACACTGGTGTGCTGTTGAATTCTGTTATGAAACTTTTGTTGCAGTTAATGATATACTTGAAAAAAGTGTTACTGTAAATATAGCTGTTTTTGTTCCAAATGAATGCTGGTACTTTTAGTCCGACTGCTGATAAGGTTGCTTTGAATGAAACACTGACTTTTTGTAGATTATTTTGTAGAACACACATAGTTTGATTGTTGATGCAAAGTTGCTACAGGGTTTTGGGACTTACTTTAACTGTTGTCTTTTCCATTAATGGTAGACTTACCATTGAAAGAATTGATAAGACTGTATTACACTGGAATAACTGGAGACAACTGAAATGAGACTAGAATGAAAGTCTTTATTTGTTAATTACCGAAACTTGTACTGAATAGGTGTAAGTCTCTCCTTTATGGGCCAAATGTTTTTGTACTTCCTCAGAAAAGTCTGCAAACACCGTTGTCAGGTTAATAACGTTTTATTAGATGTTAACAGTATCTAAATACTGTCTTCAAAAAAAGTGCTGATACACAATAACAGTCTGTAAAAATTCTGGAATGCTGAATAACAATAACAATGCTGCTAAATGAATCAAAAGTTTCTGTATGTATATTCTGATTCTCCTAAATAATAATCAACTAAAACAGTCTTTTCCTTTTGAATAGTATAAATATTTGACCCGACTTCTGTACCCAGGCTTGAGTGTCTGTACTGTAAAGACTCTTTTACATACCGCTCCAAAAGTTAACTATTGACTTCTCTGACCATGTCTGAATTATATTCTAATACCAAAAACCCTGTAATGTCTTGCATGCCTTTTTAGCCTTGGTTTCTAAGCCTGCCTTGCATGTGCCTCTTTATTTAGCATTCCATTGCAAGTACACATATCTTTCCCTTGAGGAAAATAAAGCATTCTGTATTTCTGCACTTCTCATACTTAGCCAGCAAAATTATCTTTTCCTTTCTAATGAACTGTCTTTTGCTGAAACTGAATGCATACATGAAAACAAGTCTGACATATTTTTAGGCCTATTATTCTACATTATGCCTAACAGCTACCAGAATGATATGCTTCAGAAAATTCACAGCATTAAAGTTCCTAAACAGAATACATAAGAACTGCTTGAATGTGACCTACCCTGAGATCACACTTGTTGAAGTTGGTCTATATTACTTCATCAAAAGCCAGTTCCATCAAACAAAATACATTGACCGTTCACTTCAATATATTGTTTAGCCAGGGAAAGGAAGGAGTTGGCCATCATCGTCAATTTGACCATTTCCCCACTGCGATCTTGAATTTGGTATATATAGTTGGGGGGGTTGGGGGGCACAGCCTCCCTACCTAGGAGGGTTTGAAATATTGTGTTGTGTGTGACATTTGGAATGCTGGTCATGTCCTTACTTTCCCTTTGTAAATAATTTGTTGAAGTGAATGTTCATTTAAGTGAACATTCAATGTATTTTCTTCAGTGAAAGAAGACTTGATGGATGGAATTTTTGATGAAGTAATATAGACCTATTTAAGTTGGGTGAGTTTTAGTGAAATATGTCAGCCAATCTGCAGTTTAATCAAATGCAAACTGGAGTGCTGTGTGATTGTTTCTTTTTTTTTTAAACTTTATTCTTTGAGGTTGTATTTCCTTCCACATCTAAGCATTTTTATGAGCAGTTTTGTTAAAAAAACACCTAAGATGCAGTTTAGCAGCTGTTGAGCTTGAACATTTAAAGTTAATATGTAAAGAAAGAAAGAGAGTAGTGATTTTCCTCCTCCATTTTTTTGGACAATCTTTGTGGTGCACCCATTTTTCCTCTAAGTTCAGTGGTCTCTGCTGTACTACTTTGTGCTGCCTGACATGAATCCCCTTTGAACAAGGCAGAGTTGAACACATAGCCTATAAATTGACAGCTTAGTGAAAGACTACAAGTACAACACATTGATGCATCTACGATGTTGACCTAAGTTTCAAGTCATACAATTTAGTAATACAAAATTTCCATCCAGCAAAGGTTCTTTTTTTGTGAAAAAATTTAAAGGTTGGACACCCAATGTGTGAAAATGGAAAAACATTAATCTACATTTGTTGAACTTCCATTCAGACTGCTTTGCCAGTTCCACAGATTCTGAGTACAGATAAGGGAAAATTAGCCTGCCTGACCTCTTCAGTTCTCAACATAATGAGCAGCTTGCAGATTCTGCTTGGCTAACAGTTTATATTTCCTCTCATAAGAGCTGCCTTATTTGTATCATTCATTTTTTTATATCCTATCAGTTTTTGACCCTACAGATACTTCAAAAGACAATTCCATTTATCCTCCAATCATCACACATTCTGGGTAAAATAACTTTTCTGTTCTGGCCATCTTGTATCTTTAAACTGCCATGCTGCTCTCATATGCACTTTTTAAGCATGGTACTCTCTTTTTAATTTCTCCAAATCTTTTGGGTTTCTAATACCATGATGGGAATGGACCCCATTCCCAGGTCAAAGTATGCTTAAAGTTCATGAAATTAGTATTGTTTCACTCTTGGATGTTAGCCAAAAGTGCTGTTCACAGCACCCACAATGTGCCCAGTAATGACTCCTCCTGCAATTCATACGGAGTTACATGTATTGGTAGCATATCTAAATATGATTGTAGATTCTTAAGACCCATTGCTCCTACTACTATTGGAACTATCTGATTATCTTTCTTCCACATTGCTCTCATTTCTGCTCGCAAACACTGATATTTTATGACTTTGTATATCTCTGTACACAGGAAATTGTAGTCACTGGGTGTGGCAATTTCAATGATCAATGCTACTTTTGTCTTCTTTTCTTGGACCACTATATACAGTTTTCTAGCATCTGTCTTTTGAACTGTTAGCAATGGATGATCTCATGTGATGCATTTTTCATCATTTTCTATGATGCTTTGTGGCTCATGCTTCCAGGATTTTTCAGCCACTTCAATACCATAATGTTTGCACAATCCCCAGTGCAACAGTCTCACCACATTATTATGCCTTTCAGTATACAGTCCTTCTGCCTTTAGCATGCTGCAACCAGCAACAAGGTGTATGACTGCTTCCAATTCTGTTCCATAACACCTCAATTTGTCTCCTTCTCCCACATGTTCAATGGACTTTGTAAACCAACGTGTATGTAGCCCACTATCTTGTGCTGCCAATATTAACCTTTCATCTCTTGGTTTGAATTTGCCTCTTCTTAACCATTCCTGCATTCATTCCTGATCAACATGAGGTTCTTCCAGAAGTTTTCTATACTTGCAACTATATTTATGCATTTTCCACATTTCTTGCCTTCTCATCTGGTCCTTCACCTTATATTTTTCTTTTGTTTTTTTGGCACATTCAGTTGCTGCCTGGTTTTACTTGTGGTTTGATTTCCATTCTTGCTTGACACTGATACGCTTCTGCTAGCCTAAGCAGGGAAGTCATCTTAGATTTATTCTCCTCATGTTTCAAAACTTTCACTACATTTGGATTTTATGAGGTCAGCAGATATGTGTGGAGTCCCATGATTCCAGATCTGTACCTGTAATCATTTTGAAGGAGGCCCATTTCTCCTTCAGAATGGGGAATATATAATCTTGGTATGCACTGATTTTTATAAAATCATATGGTGAGCATGAAGCATCCCTCTTGTCAATCACTCCAAAACTGTAAGTTAGGACATGGTACCCATGTGGGCTTTACGGAGTCCCTTAAGGTACTTAAATGTTTCTATCATATTCACACTCTGCCTCTTACTTCAAACAGACTTAATGTTTTCTAATCTTTTTCTTTTACCCATTAGGAACAGCTTCCATCCAATCCACATTCTTGCAAAAAATATTATCTCAAGAACTAAAAGAAAATGCTTTAAATGTAACTTTGCCAAATGTCAATAAAGAACAGCCTCTTGTTTTCCATTGGCAGTGCCTCTTCCTGAGAAACCTATTATCAGTCTTGTGATTAGTAGATTGACTCAGTTAACAACAAGTCTCTTTTCAGGTGGAATATTGAAGTACCATTTGGTTAAATGGCTTGCTCAGAGTCATACAGTAAGCATATAGCAGGGATGGGCAATTAATTTTCCCAAGGGGACACATGACAAACTGGGACTGTTTTGGAGGGCCAGACCAATAGGCTGTGGTTAAATAGCTTCATGAGTCTATATTTCAGTATCTGAGGAATTTTCTTCCAGCTAGAAGGCCTTTATACAGACAGCGGCAGACCCTGAGACCACAAATGTGCTTTTTCTTCTTCTTTAGAGAAAATATCAGTAATTTAGTCATGCTAGCAGTCATTCTACTTTTTCCCCTGTCCATTTTAAAGTGAAAATTGCAACATCATCTTCACTTTTGGAAAGTCATTATTATGGATAAGTAAGCTCTGGATAGTAAGCATCTTCAGAATTTGGAGATGATTTATGTCCTCTCAGGATACGGAAAACAAAATGCATCTCTGCTATTTCCTTTGAGGTCATTTCACACAAAGTACTTTTGTTTCCAAGTAACAAATGTTTGCTTTCAGTATAAAATTCATCCATTAATTTTAACCACAGTAGGAACAGTGTTTTCAAAATGCTTAGCCTCAGTATTTACTAACAACTATAAAGATAAACATTTTCAAGTGCTAGCCTATTGTTCAGCAATAGCTGAAACTCAAAATGTTGTAGTCTTTCTTTCCAAGATAGAATCAAAGAAATATTCACCTCTAATGCATAATCACAATTATTGGCATTGCTGTCTACAGCAATTGCAAGACAATTCCTTGGGGCCACGGGCAACATACCTTCAGGTATTCTAATGGTCTTTTATGCAAGATTTCATATGGGAATACTGACTACAGCAGACTATGTGCATGGTAGGAAAGACACATGATGCATGTGTACAGACGCAACAGCTGGTTTGAACAATTCTGAGACACAAGACACATGTACAGGTGCAACATCTGGTCCGGATAATTCTGGATAGTCTGCTTTAGCATGTGTTTTGTCTGAAAAATGCAGAGCCAGCAAACCGTGACAGAAAAGTTTATTAATATAAAATAGGAGAACAAAACAGAGCAGTTATGGCTGTGATTTTATCAAGCCTTCATCAGTGTAGTGTAGCCTTCACCAGTCAGGGTCAGCCAAAGGGCTGGATGTGGTCTGAGGGTCATACAATGCCCAGGCCTGGCATAGAGAGACAGAGAAAAACACTGGAACCATACCTCTCAACCTCTTAGAGCAAGAAATCTGCACAAAGTCATAAATAATGGTGGAGACAAAGACCCAAAAACAGGGACAATTTTTAAATATTGTCCTTATAAACGTAGAAAGTTGACAGAATAGCAGGTGTTGCATTATAATAAATTTTCTAAAGATTTTGAAGTCTGAAACTCAAATGCCTGCCATTATTTTCTGACATCAATTTTCAATAATTTACCTGAAAACCAAAAGTTTTAGGAGGAACAACCCAAAAGTATGAGGCACAAATCTGGGCAGTTGAGAGATATGCCTGGGACTGCTGAATACAGCTTGTTAGCAACTTATAGCCTTAATCTTATACACTAAACATTGCTTGCTCACCTTTAGATTTGAAATGACTATGCACAAGTTCTTCTCCCATTCTGCCACTGAAATTACTTTCCATCCAAATATGCATGCCTCACATGTAACTGTTTGCCACATACATCAATCACCATATGTATGCACTGACAAAGCACCATGTCTTGGACCATTTCTCTTGTCTTCACAGCCTTTCAACAGCTTCTTGTGCCAGCCTGTTACATACCTTTGCACCATCAACAAAAAGGCATTTCCTAACACATCTTCTGCACTGTCACTTATATGGATAAAGGGAAGGACAAATAACAGCAGCACTAACCTTGTGATATCAAGCTGTGATATAATAATGCTTTCAGAATAAACTCAGTTTAGTGATAATCGATGTGGCCTTTTGTTCATTATGTTCATTGTTCAAGAGTGAACATCTAACATTGCCCTTCTCCTTTAACTTTTTCTTTTGCATGGAGTAGAGACCCTCTGTGCACCCCACCCCCACTGAACTTATATATACCAACTACCAGATCACCACCCCCCCAGAGAAAAGCAAATATTTCAAGAAATGGCATATGCAAGTCCAGATTTTTGGACATTCAGTCTCATTATGGGACATGGCATTCGAGTCCCAAAGTCCTCACTTCATTTCTCAAAGAATTCTCAGGTGCATGCCAACTAGTCCCCTTTGCCCTGACTACCTTCAATTATTTCATGATCCTTGTTTGAAAGGATTGATATAAACTCTTTATCCCTGACTGTTCTAGTAAATGAATATAACTTCCCTTTCTCTGTGAATATTAAAATAATTAATTTGGTAGCCTTGTTTTTTTCATAATCCATTCTTTCCAATCCCATACATTTTTAAAACATATCTATTTTTTTTAATTCCTTTTCCAGCTATTACACATTTTATGCCTTTTCAAACAGAACTGGTTATCATATCTTCATCTGATGCCTTTGTCTTTCTGACTATATGCATCTTTCTTATTTACTTAGTATGGTTGCCTATGTTTCTCCTGCCTTTCCATATTGTTCTTGATTGCCTTTGCTTTTCCATATATCTGATGCCACCTCTTGGAATCCAGACTGGTTTAGTTATTGAAGATTCACAATTTCTGTCACACAAAAGGCTTGTTTACTCCTAGGATGGAGGCTTTTACATATTTACAGAGTTCTTTCACACCACTTTCATTCCTGCTTGACAAGAGATTTCTTAAGATGATGCTCTATTTTGTAAAATCTGCATGGATTTATTTTGAATAATTGCTTCTGGTTTAATTGGCATACAGTTAAGCAAACCTAAAATGTGGGAAGTTACAACTCGAAACAGTAATACTCCTAATGTTGTAAAACATACAAAAGCATTTTTTACAGGGTACTACCCCTACACCTCTGAATGTAGGGATAAGATCCCCATCACCCAAACTAAGCCTTGAGTTTACACAAACTCAGAGAAAAGAAAGTAAGAAAAAAGTAAAATTTAGCTCCCTTTTATCCACTTCTGACATTAATTAACCCAACCACATAACCGTCCATTTACAGTGGAAGTCAACAAACAGTCAGTTTCCCAGTCTGCACTCGAAGTTCAAAATCTGGGTGTTTCACTGGCTAAGTTAGCTGTCTGAGGTTCATTTGTTCTCAGATGTTTGCCCACTTCCATTTTTTTCTATGACTTTTTCCCTCTGTGCCTGATGACCATCAGTCTGATACCTATTGCAATTGGACCTACAAATTCTCCCACCATGTGAGGAGACCCAATTGCAAAGGCAATAGCTGTCTGGAGAGGGATGTTCATCCAGTAGCCATGGAGGTTACTTTGTTATGCCCTGACATATCTAGCAATGTGAACAATGACAGCAGTATTAATTAAGCACTAGCTCTAACCCTTGGTGACTATTTTGGGTATCCCTATCACCATGGGAGCCTACTATGCTCACTTCTTGTGGGTGTGTATTTCCATCCATGCATTAATAAGGGCTGCAGTCACTAGCTTGGCAAGCCATGGCCATGTCCACAGTTAGCACCTATAGCTCCATCATATGCAATCTTCTGCTTGTGTGTGGTGAAATAGAAAATTGGACCGTCACTCCTTTCCCCAGCGTAGGTGAGATGGCACTGACTGCTTATTTCCATGCACTGCTGGATTCTTCCAATGCCTGAGCTGCTATTCAAACATGGGTCATATTCGTGGTTCTATCACAGAGCCATGCTACCCACTTCTAAATTTGAAAGCCTCTCACTGTCTTTCTTCATGTAGGTTTTACTATTTGCTGTTTAAGACCTGCCCCAGCACACCACTGAGAATGATCCTCTGTGGCTGCAACCAAGGTACTCCAGCTAATATCAGCATATTAAATTCCTCCATCAACAGTTGTTTTATCTCTGCACTATATTCGCTGCTTCTAGTACAGTTTGTTTAGACTTTGATTAACTGCTTTTTTGGCAGCCACCATCATTAGACTCAGCAAAGCTTTACTATGTCTAGGCAATTTCAATTCTGTATCATAGCTTAAAAAATCACTTTTCCAAGTTACATCAATTTGCTCACAGAGGATCACTGACAGAGTAGCATGCAGGGAATCTTTAAAGTCTGTTAACTCAGTACACTCCCAGAAAACACGTTCCCAATTACTTATTTCTTCCCCATCACACTTCCAACATTCACTGTGGAGTCTGCTTAGGGTATAAAAAAGATTTATGTAAACACTTCTAGCAAAAATCATAATCTTCTAGATTGTGTTGCATATTTTGGGAGACAAAGATATACCCCCATTGTTTCTTTGTACATTGCTTATCCAGTTTCCCTTCCTAATCCTTTCTAACCTCCTCTGACTGATTCTTAATATTTTGTATGTTGTACTAATTATTTCTTTTTTTAACAGCAGGTTCTGTTTTAGATTCTACTAAAAACTCTACCAGTGCTTGTCTTTCATTT
This sequence comes from Protopterus annectens, assembly GCF_019279795.1. Taxonomy (NCBI): domain Eukaryota; kingdom Metazoa; phylum Chordata; order Ceratodontiformes; family Protopteridae; genus Protopterus; species Protopterus annectens. The sequence continues at coordinate 648,066,864 of NC_056737.1, forward strand.
AGAACCCCCCACTTATTTCTATTTGCCTATACTCTGATATCAATCCTTGATAGGGAGGACAATCTTTAACCTGCAGTCAAAATAAATTATTGGCATCTTCCCATTCTATTACATTTCCCTCTCTAGTTATTTGGCCCCAATATCTTGGTTCATTTGATAGTTTTCTCCAACAAATCACAGCCCCATCTTGCCTATTGTCTGCAACCCTAGTTGCAGTCATCCCTATCTGCAGAACCTCCTTTCTCCATTCCCTCATTCTAAGAATGTAGCCAACACTTTCTTTTACTTTATGAAATTAATATTATGTATGATTATTGTCATTCTCCTTAAAGGTCTGCATCCAAGATCCCAGTATCTCCTTGTTTCTTGAGCTTCACCCTGGTTTCATCATCATCCCTTTTCACTTTGAATTATAGGTTTCTGCTTGTGCTATCTATAGGAGCCTTAACTGTGAAACTCTGAAATACCCCTTCAAATTGGGCAACTTTAATCCACCTTGTTCTATTGGAAGAATCAGCTTGTCCCACTTGACCTTTGCTGTCTTACCCTCCCAGATAAAATCCTTCAGCTATTTATTAATTGCTATCCACAACTTCTCCTCTGGTAGATAAAATCATGCCTGACTTGTGTATAAGACTAAAAGGACTAAAAACATTAAACCGCTTGTATCTTACTATCCATATAACAGAACATCAAATTTCTCAGTTTTTGTATTACCTTTTGTTTAGTCTCTTCCCACATATCCTTAGCTGGCACACCAGAATAATTTTTAATCCATACTCCTAAATACTTCATTTTATCAGGTCCACATAAATATGGATATTGCTGAACCAATTTGTGTGTGGGTACATAATTTACCACTATTACCTTTGTTTTAGCTTCATTAATTGTATATCCTGAAAAAATTTTGAAAGTGTCTCAAAATGTTCCACAACACTGTAATGTCCTTTTCTGGTTTTATCAGGTATAAAATAATACCATCTGCAAATATAGCCAGCTTTTCTTAACTACCATACCAGTTATATTCTTGAATTTCTGAGTCCCTTATTTTCTTTGCCAATGGTTCTAAATATAATGCAAATAACAAAGGGGAAAGAGGACACCCCTGCCTGGTTCTGCTGCTCAAGCAGAATGTATGAGAGAGGAAACCACCCACTTTAATTTTCACCTCTGATCCCTCATATATCCTCCTAATCAACCTTAAAATGTTATCAGGGAAAGCAAATGCTTTAATTGCCCTGCTCATAAAGTCCCAAGTTACTCTGTCAAATGTTTTATCTGCATCAAGACTCAACAACAACAATGGTATTTTCTTACATTCTGTTTCCCTCTGGATCATCAATGCTCTGTTAATATTGTCAAATGTTTGCCATGCCCCAAAACCACATTGATCCATTTCTATCAATTTTGGCATCACTTTTGCCATTCTTTTAGCCATTATAGACACAAATACTTTCTAATCAAGGTTTAGTATTGAAATGGGCCTGTATGAAGCTGGATCTGATGGATCATTACCCTCTTTAGGAATTAAAGCTACCTCCATTTCCTTCCAAGATACTGGTACTTCTCTTCCTCTTAAAATATTGTTAAACAAAACCTTCTATATCTTTATCAGTTTTTTTCCCTCCTAGCTTCCAAACTTCCACAGGAATAACATCTATTAATGGAGACTTTCCTGTAGATTGGTTATACATCACCAATTGTATCGCATTGACTCTTATCTTAACTGTTAGTAATCAAACCTTATTTCAATTTGTACCCTTTCTTGATTTCTGCATTTCTCTGCTTTATACAGACTTTCATAGAATTTCTGAAATATTTCTAATGCTTCTACAGGATCTCTTGTTATCTTCCTTGTTATAGGCTCCCTAAGCTTGGTGACAGTCCTTGCTACTTTCTGTTGCCTGAGTCATTGTAATAAAAGTTTTTTGTGCTCGAGAGTTGCTGTCAAAAAACAGTTGCTTAACAGCGATATTTTTAAATTCATGGATATTATTGAGGTAATCTCTTATTTTCTGTTCAGCATTCTGCAGTTGCTACTCTTCTTGTTCTGTGGAATTCCAAATACTTTGCAATACTTGAAAATTTGTCATTCCCTTTAAATAAATCTTGTTACTTCTTAATCATAGCTCCATTTCTTTTCTTTTATTTCCACCCTATTTTTAAACTCCACTTTAATTTTATCCCACTCCCCAACTATATTTTCAGAAGAAATTTTATTTTCTCTAATACCTTCTGAATAATTTCAACTATCCATTCCTTAAATTCCTATCTTTTCAACAGATAGGTGGGAAATTGCCAATGCCTCATTGTTATTTCATTACCTTGTGTTTTTATTTTAGTTATTATTGGTGCATGAGCTGAAATAGTTACTGGGTACATATCAAAACTTTCTATTAAACGCACATGTTCCTGTGAAATGTAAATTCTGTCTAGCCTAGCCCAGTTTTTTATCTTGGGGAATATGTAAATTGGCTCCGAACTCCTAGTACTAAATTCACATCTTCCATGTGAAATATTTTCATACATTTCTTCAAAAATCTACCCTCCTTTGTTATATTTTCCTTTCTGGCCCCCAAACACAATTTCATTTTTGCAAATCAAATTATAGTCCCCACCTATAAGTAATATTTCTTGCTGAAAGCTGATCATTTCTCCCAGAATTTTCTTAAGCTCCATTATACAAGTTTTAGGGGAAATATAAATACATACCAGTGTAACCCTCCTCCCTTGCCAGTAGCCCCTTAATACTGCAAATGTTATTTTCCTTGTTCTCTTCTATCACTATTGCAGCTCCTCTTTCAATTAATATAAGTACTCCTCTCTTCCTCTGCCCCACGTGTTCTGCTGAATAACCATCCTGAAAACCTTTATTTATCAAATTCACGTTCATTTTTTCCAAGTGTGTCTCCTGTAGCATAGCTATTTGCACTCTACATTTTTAAATATAGTTCACTACTCTTTCTTTTTTTGTATCTGTGAGACCAGAGACCATTGACATTTAAAGACATCATAGAAAGCATCACTGCCTTAAAATGTATTATTCCCACCTTTCATATAAAACAGCTTTTTTGTTAAATGTCTAGTTATAGCTTTTGAGTTACATGCATACACTATTTGGTAGGTTTATCTTTTATATATTTGTTTCTTGTCATATCCATTTCAGCCTATGTTACATCTTTAAAAACTTTTTGTTTTATTGAAAGTCCTTAAAAAAAACAATACCTACCTAAAACTTGTTAATGTAATAATTACACACAAAACTATGTACATATGCAAATACTGAAGTTTTACCTTCCTAATAGGAACAGATGTTCCAAACTGACAGCCACACTTATAGACCTAAGTTAACCATGCTAGCACACATGGTGCAGCATGTGCTTCTACTAAGAGCTGCCTGGTTTTGTCTTATCCTTACAGCTGTCTCAGCTGGGAAAACAATTGAATCCTTTTAGAGAACATCATCTCTGAGCCACTTCTCTTTATTAGATTATCCCCTAGAGACATGAGAACCAGATACAAAATTGCTAAGCATACATTTACTGGAAAAAGCATTATAATATTCAATATTCTTTCTCATTTACTTGTTTTCTCTTAAAAACTGTTACTAAATCAAGCTAAGGGCCTTAATCCATTCATTCCCCTATGCAAAGATGAGAAAAGCACACAATTTTTTCTTTTGTGATGCTCTTTTAACCAGATTTTTCTTCATCATCTTTATTTTTTTACATTGCAGTGCCTACATTTCTTAAAAGTGAACAAGCAGAAAGAGAATGGAGAAAACAAAAAAATGTTTTACTTTCAGTTAACTTTCTCCATCCTTGTCCCCTCTCCTAAGTATTTCTCTGAACATTAATAACATAAAGTAGGGCATATGCTTTTGAGTCCCAAAAAACAGTACTTCCAGATTTGCTTGTTTTGTCATGTTTCACAAATATAATTACTGCTTTGTAATCCCTCATTTGTCACTTTCCAAGTTACTGGTTTTATTCCTGTTCATCTCCATCTCCCATATACTGTCTCTGATTCATTTCCATCAAGCTCTTGATTCTTCTAGTCGACTCTTGTGTTTTATTCCTTCTCTCAAGCATTTTCCATTGAAATATTGGAAAAGGTTTCACTGGCACAGTCTCTCTGTGTTTATTACCAGAAGAACAAGCAGCAGAATCTTCTTCTGTTTCACAGCTCACTTTTTGTTGGATAATTGTTTGTATTTCCTCCTTATCACTTCATAAAAAATATTTTGTCCCAGGGAAAAAATATTTTGAAGTTAGCTGGGTAGAGCAGTTTGAATCTCATGCCTGCTTCACAACAGTCCCTGAATAATATAATACATTTACCCTCTTCTGCCTGGAGTGCAATGAGTATTCTTTCTCCACAAACACTCTGCTCTCTCCCACTTTTAGTACTTTATCCTTCTACACAGTTTTGTCAGAATTAACTCCTTCTGCTGGTAAGATTGCTTTTTACTATTAAAGGTCTAGGTTGCTTTCACATAGGCAGGTTTGGAGCGTACTCACAATGTTCCTTTTCAATTAACAAATCTTGTTGTGGAATACCAGTCCAAGTGCTTATTTGTGTTTTTCTAAAACTAATACTGTCTGTTCCTTCCAGCTTCTCTGGTACAGCAGAAAATCTCAGGTTGTTCCTGTGTGTTCTATCCTCTAATTCTGTTATTTTTTTAAACATTTCTGCTTGTGCAATCTCATATTCAGCCAGCTTTTTTTTTTCCATTTCAAACTTGGTTCTTTGCAATTTTATCACCACATCGGAATATCTGTTTAAAGCATCTTCTATTTTTCCAGCCTTTTGTTGTTTGAGTTGATATACTCCATCAGTGTTTTGTTTATTTTAAATAGGTCTGTGTGCAGTTGTCTTGTACTTTCCTCTAGATTACTGAAGTCATGTCTGAAGCTTGCACTGCTTTTTACTGAACAGATGCAGTACTTTTCCCAAAGTGTTTTTCCTCAACTTTTGTAGCTGATTTTCTTTCAGGTCCTTTGTATTTCTTTTTTTCCTGGCATCCAGGCAGTGCACTTAGTAAACAGTTACTGAAATTTATCCAGAAGTATAGGTCTACTGGCTTTCTCTGCTATGTTTCTGTTTTCACACTGGAAGAGCGAGAATTAAGCTGTTACTCAATGTGCAGCAATCCATCTTACTCTTCCTAATCACAGTTCCTCATATCTGATTTGTTCTGTTGCTTTGATCTTTTGATTTATACAGAGAGCTATACCTCCTCTTTATCCTCATTTTCAATAAAATCAAATACATTTTCTTGAACATTTATGTTAGTCTTATTTCTATTTGCTTCCTGATTTTATCTGATGAAACATAAATATGTTGATGACAAAGCCCTCTAACCAGATATCTTTTTGCATAAACTGTTGGCATTTATACTCAAGACCTTGCCTTTTGTTTCTGTCTTGTCCATTTCTACCCCTGCCCAATTTCTTACTGGGTTTTCTTTTTTTCCTGCATTTACTACTAATCTCCTCATATTGTTTTCATAATCAGAGGTTACATCATCAATTAATCTCATATACTAATGGAATTGTGCTGAATGAGATTTAAGCCAATCAATTTCCTGACCACTGCTTCACTCAGAAAATCACTGACAGCACAAATTCTACTTGTATGGTGACAATGATTCACTATTTCTTTTTTCTCTGTGGCCGTGTAACCACTGAGCTAATATAGTTAAGTAATAGAGATGTGGGGATAAAGTCATCTATGTGGAGGATGTAGGGAGCTTGATCCATACAAAAACACTTTTTAGAGGATTTGAAGAGTTGAAGCATTGACTGGCCTGTTTCAACTGCTTGAAGCTACAGTCAGTTAAACTTGGTGAAACACAGATATGTATATATAGCTATGTAAACATAAATAAATAGGTAAAGTGTTGATGGGAGAGGCCAGGGTTTTCTTGCTGTTTTACTTTGCCTTCCCATTCATTACTTTAGACACTTTTTAGTGAAACACTAAAACTTGTCATTAAGGATCTTGTTTCCCCTACCAGAAAGATAGATGCAAACAACAAACACCAGCAAAGGCTTCTCTCCCCAGTGATGCAGTAGTATAATGAGCCTTGATATTATGTTAATAACAGCTTAAGCATCCAAAAATGTGAGCCTGAACTGTAGCATAAAACAGTGACCGCACAGGACAGTGATTATCCAGAAATTAAAGTACATAAAGTACAGGTGTTCTTCGTCAATACATTTCATCAGAGAAAAAGAGGCAACAAGCCAATAAAAAGTATTCAAGATGAAACAAAGATGGCTTATCTGGGAAGTACTGACAAATATAAACAAGCTATGGAGTCATGGTCAGCATATGCTGAGAAGCAAACTTTTTTTGCAAGTAACATTTCTCAAATAAAAAAAAAATGGTGGCATTTCTAAGGATAATGGGTACAACTACATATGGGTTACTTTGAGATTTTGTACATCCAGTGAAAATGAATTATCAAATGGGTATACAAATCAGTAAACTTTAAAGAGACACTCTGAATATAAGCTACTAATAACTGTGACATTATGCTGCTGAGCTGAAATAATGTGTAGTGAACTATGAATCTGGTTTAAACTTAAGAACTACTATGAAATACATTTATAAGTGGTGTTTGTAGTACAGCTTGCAGGAATGTTGTAATCTGAATGAAATTAACATTTTCTGAGTATTTGAGATTGCCTTTAATATGAAAAGGAAATACAGAGGTCCTTAACTCATTACATCCGAGTGACACCTCCAGGTGCATCTGCAGTTACCCCCTACGGCTCCTCTAGGCGTCAAATATTGCTTGTTCATATTTGCATTAATAATTCCAAACCCATGCCCTGTACAAGGTATCAGAATATTTTATCTTGAAGCATACATGATGGCAAACACAATTGTATTGATATTTGACCTAT